>NW_027530209.1:774360-904261 GCF_008692635.1 Crocuta crocuta | reverse complement strand
CCCCGACCGAGCCGACGCCGCGGGCCAAGGGCCGCCCGAGACGGTCCCCCGAGAACCACCGGAGGAGCAACTCACCTGAGAGACGGAGCCCCGGCTCGCCCGTGTGCAGAGGTAGCGAGCCCAACCCTTCCGTCCTCCCGGGCTGCGTCTTCCCCGACGGTTCCCTCCGTGGAAACTTCAGCCTCTCCGGGCTTCTCTTTGCTAGTGCATTATCGAAGGTGTGAAAGTGGCTTTGGGAATCTCACCTCCCTGCGGTCGCTGCGGGGCTTAGAGGAGCGAACTGCAAAGCAACTTTTATTTGACCCACATGCCGCCCCTCAGATTTTATCTTCCATCACTCGCCTGCATCGAAGGGTTTTTCAGTTTAAGAGCTGATTAGCTCACTCATGTGTTTGCTGTTGGTAGCGGGGGAAGGAGGAGCTGGGCGAAACACTTAAAAATACACGCACACAAACTCTGGCAGCCGATAAGGTGGTGGTTGTAATCTACAGATCTCAAAGTTCCTAATGTGTCTGTGACTAGTGGGATATATATATATTTTTCTTTTTTGGAAGGGTGATGGCATTAGTTATGATGTAAGGATATCTGTTGGATGTGTAGAAGAGACAGTTTCGGGTATGCAATTGAAGTGTATAATGTTTTGGGTTTTTTCCCCCCCTCCCTCTCCGTTTTTTCTCTGCTTTATATAGTCGTATGCATCAGAGCAGTACTTCACTGGAAATAGTCTATGCCCAACTCAAGATTTTCATGGTTAATTTCTAAAGACCTGTTTGTGGAGTGTGCTCACTTTTTCCTTCCATTTTTAAGTACACTTAACAGTTCAGTTGAGCTGTTAAAGGATCTCGAGTTTCTTTTTTGTTAGGTGTCAAAGGTAGTGGTGAGCTAGTGGATGCTCTCGGCTTCCCTTAATGTTTTCTGTTTTGGTTTGGTTTTGTTTACGTCTGGGGACACAGTGCATGATCTAGTTGAGTCCTGGGGGAGAAAAGGAAGATTAGCCAAAACAGGGACTTAAAGCTCATAAGAGAGAGTGGAGTAGCTAATATAATTAGATACCAGGCTAGAGCTACAGATGCTGCTGCTGCTGCAGTATTGTGGAGACAACTGATCATACCGAGTGGAAAACTCTCTGCTTGGAAGGGAAACACTGTGGAGCTGTGTACAGTTATGTGGTACGTGGAATTTTTTTTTTAATGGAGTTTTTTTTTAATGAAGGTCTTAGACTTGGAGAAAGTGATTATGTTGTGAAAGATTGCAGTTTTCCTGTTTTGTATTTGTTTGTTTGTTTTAAACATTTTTGGCCGGTAATTAGCATGTTGCTAAGGCACTTGTTTTCAGACCACTTGATGGTGTGGCAGAGTAGGGTGAAGTGCAGTGGTATGTGTACATGAGCACCAAGAAATACCTCCTGTAATCTGTATGCACCAGGAGGAATTTGCTCCCCCACTCCTCCCCCAGGTCAAGCCAGCTGCTGCAGAAACTGACATCCTCCAGCAAATCCTGAATGAATGAATGAAAACAACGTGATCGCCCTAATAATGACCACAACTGAACACACATCTTTGGCTGTATTTTATAGAAAAGGCCACCATTTTCTAACAGATTAATGCCATATGCAGCTCCCTTGCACATTTTTTGAAGCTATATGAAATGAGAGGCGAAAGAATGAATAGAAGGCAGCAGTTAGAGAAATTTTTGATTTAGCTTCAACAGTGCATAGATTGAGTTTTGGGATTTTCTTTTAGGGACTAATGTAACAGCCATAAAATAACCATTTCAGACTGATTGTGTACAGAGGGTTTTGTGGGCACAGTAAGAGTAGCTGCTGCTCTACAATATAATGGCCATGTAATGCCTCCTCCCCTTTTGTTGATAAACACTAACATCTTACAACACATCATAGTACAACTTGTTTTTCTGCATCCTTCAAAAGCCTTAATTGCTTAAGAATTACATGGTCCATCATAAAGTAGTTTTAATGAAATTTGTGATCAGGCTTAAACTATCCTCTTTGTTGTAGTGTGGCACGTCCGAGTTTAATGCAATTTTAATGTAATCATGATGAAAACACTTTTCTGAGTCTGGTTGTGCAGCAGACAGATTTGCATTGCCAGAGAGCTTGTACTGGGAAGAGAAGAGGCTTTTCTGCTGTTTTTAACACCAGGTGGTTTTGTCAGCTTCTTAGATTTAAGGGATTTTGAATGCAGGCTCTTCAGCCCCCAGTTCCCTGATTATATTACCTTTATGTTACTTCACATCCTGCCTTGTCCCTCTCTCTACCCAAATTAAAACGGTGCAGCTAATCTGTACTGTTTACTTAGCCATTTAAAATCCATACTATGAACGGTTGAACAATTTTTCAGACATTATCTGCTCAGTTTCTTTTGAATTCTGCGAGGTTCTGACTTCAGTGGATTTTAGCCTCTACAGGTCAAGGCTCCTGCCGCCACTGCTGCCGCTGCTGCCGCTGCAGACACTGACATCACTATACTGCATGAATGAAAAACAACAACGTGCTCCATTTCTTGCTCTCCACCTCCTTCCTTTTCTGCACACTTCTCTGTGTGTGTGTGTGTATTTAAGATGGTGTTNCACTGCTGCCGCTGCTGCCGCTGCAGACACTGACATCACTATACTGCATGAATGAAAAACAACAACGTGCTCCATTTCTTGCTCTCCACCTCCTTCCTTTTCTGCACACTTCTCTGTGTGTGTGTGTGTGTGTGTATTTAAGATGGTGTTCTGCTGCATATGAAACTACATTTAAAAATGTTAAATTAAGTAGATGATGGCTCAAGGGATATGTATTTAGTACAGAGGCATATTGTTTACAGAAAGCTTCAAGTGCTGTGAGCATTTGGACTGGAGGTGACAACTGTACATTCAGTGTTGTGTTTTTTTTTTTTTTNAAAGCTTCAAGTGCTGTGAGCATTTGGACTGGAGGTTACATAAATGTACATTCAGTGTTGTGTTTTTTTTTTTTTTTAATCTGGACTGGTGGTGATGGAAGAAAATACAGAAGCTTTAAATACTTTTCTTTGTAATTGTTTTACCAAGAAGAAATTATGAAACAACATAATTTCTAAACATGTCAGGTCATTTGTATTCTTAAACATTCTTAATATGCACATATAGGGTTAGGCTATAATAATAAAGAAATGATACTCAGGTTATTTCATAAAGCCGAGAAGAAGCTAAATTCTGTGATTGGTGCAATCTGTTTTAATATATTAATTTAGAAACTTCAACAAAAGGGCAATTTTCTTTATTTTTGTAGCACAGTTTTAGATAATTTAAAAGACCTAAGTCTTTTAATACCTTGCTCTGTATAGAAGATATGGACTTTCACAAATTAAAACTATCTTGTTTATTTGTGTGGGTCATATTTTTGTATTTTTAAAATTTCTTTTGTATTTTTAAAACTTCAAGGTTTGTTATTTATATTCATTTCTCTACTTCTGCCATTAGCAAAATGTCACCCTCCCCCTTGTTTGGTTCTGAAGGGTCTTGAAGTGGTGAATGACAAGCTGCTGAATGCATCCTCAGGCTCCCTGTGATGTGTTTGTAATAGATGTAAAATCATAAAGTATTATGCAAATAGTTATTTTTTGTAATGGTAATACATAAAGTCTACCTTTGAGATAAATAGAACAACTCAAATGAGAATATAGCAGGATGTTAATGTTAAAATTAATAATCTGCAAGCTAAAATCATGAGTAATAACCAAAAGAAAATAAAGTTGCCTCTTTCTGAAACCTCAGAGCAAAACCTATAGATTTAGAAACAACAAATAATCACAATTTTACTGTGCAAGATAAGATAGTAAGTAGCAATTGCAAACCCTTTTGTGTGTTTTTTTTTTTTTTGTAAAGACTGAGCATTAGGATGAATTATAAATTCTACAAGCTATAAAAGCAGTTACATTAGAGTACTCTGGGTGGAGAATACTACTTATTTTTAAGTGTACTAACTCTAGTCAAAAACATGGAAGAACTTGTAATTTATATGGTTCTCTTAGGGAGTCTAGTGTGCATTGATCCCTGATTTGACAGAACATTTATTTAGGCCTACTATGCTAACAGAGTATGAACTCCAGAGTGAAATTTGATTAGAATTTTCCATAATTATCTTGAGAGCTTTATTGTTTTATACATTAGGTTGTGATGACATTTTAAAAGAAAATACAAAGCCAGTCAGCATGTAATATTGAATGACTTCATATAATGTGTGTGTATGCCTTTGTGTTTTAGTCAATTAATTTGCTTTCAGGTTTTTCATCTTTTCATTAAATTTACCTTTTTGAGTCTTTTTTACACTATGCTCAGTTTGTGGAATGAAATGTTTTTAATTACTTTTCTTCCCCTTATGTTTTAGAGATGCTCAGACATTCCCTGCATATAAAGTTACTTCTCAGACTGATATTCTTAGAAATCAGGCTCTCCTCATGGCTCTCTCCTTTAAAATTAGTTTTCTTAGAGTGCTAGGAGGGATTTGTTTCAAAGTTTTCCTATACTTGAGTAAAAATAGTTAAAAGTTGTCTTTTGTTTCTCTAAAATGACAGGTTTCAAATACTGATTTTGGGGAAAGGTTTTAGGTCTTTGAGAACTTACACTCAGGATCGACAGCATTGATGATTTAGTTTTTCCCATCAGTTATGGTGCATGAGATTTATAGTTCAGAGACTGAATAGCAAAATAGATAAGTGAGTCTGTAGAAGTTAGTTGTTCTTAATTGTCTTATGTTCAAAGATTATATTCCTCTCCCATAACTTATTCTTAGCCTATTGAATATCATACTCCTAAATTTTATGACAGTATCTTGGTCAGTTTAACTGTATGTATAGTTTCGTGTGTATATACGGAGCTAAAAATTATTTCATCTTTGGGGCGCCTGGGTGGCTTAGTCGGTTAAGCGTCCGGCTTTCGCTTAGGTCATGATCTCGCAGTTTGTGGGTTCGAGCCCCGTGTTGGGCTCTGTGCTGACTGCCAGCTCAGAGCCTGGAGCCTGTTTCAGAGTCTGTGTCTCCCTCTCTCTCTGACCCTCCCCTGCTCACGCTGTCTCTCTCTCTCTCCTAGAAATAAATAAAAATATTAAAAAAAAATTATTTCATCATTTACAGTACATTTTATAGAAGGACATGTCATTCACTGTAGTGTACATTTCTTCAAGGATTTAATGCAAATTAGGAGTTATATATTGGTAAATGTTGAAAGGTAGTGGCATCCTTGCGGTTTTTATTTTGTGATAATGCAGGCTAAATGTGAATAAGAAAACAAATAATTGGGCTCTATGCCAGTGAATAACAATGGAAATAAATGGCAGTGTTCAATAAATGGCTCATAAGAGAAGGTGTTTCTTCAGTCTGAAATTTAAACAAATTTCTAAAAACCTGTTTTATGAAAACTTTCACATGTGGCAAATATTCTGCCAAGTAGTACATAATAACGACCATGATATTCTTCATTTTAGTTCATTCTTTACTCCAGAGCTTAAAATACCTAATCACCACCACCACCACCAAGATGGGCTTTTCACAGCACCTTTGCTGGCACTGTTGTTTCTTGCTTTAATATATAATCTTGTTATTAAATGATAAACCACTGATGCTGCTTCTGTCCTTTATACTTTGTATTTTAACAAGAGGTTGAATTTGAAACGGATAGTCTCTTCATAGAGTTTGCCAAAAGTGGAGGAGAGAGAGCACACTACTCATTTACTGATGTGGAAAGCCTAAGGAACTGACAGAAGAGCCAGAAGTTACCTCTCTTTCTACCCCCCATTTGGACCCCGTAACCTGACCACGATCCAGCACATCATCCAGCTTGTTCTAAAAGAATAAGATTTGTGTTTATTCCACAAAACAAATTGTAATAGGCTAGCGGTAATTCTTAAGAAAGTAAGGACTTTATTTACATTATGAACAATTAGAGAGAAAAATACTGTTCTAGGATTTAAATGTAGTAGGAACAAACATGGCAGATACTTTTAAGCTGTGTTGTTTACTTGAAAAGAATGTTACTGAGGCAAATGACAGGAGGAGGTAAGTTTAGGAATAACTTAGTAACTTCCCCTATATTATGCGATGTCTCTAGCTATAGGTAGAAAGGAAGAAAGCTTTTTTTTTTTTAAATATTTTTTTATTTAGTTCTAGGGGAGAGAGAGAGAGACAGCGTGAGCAGGGGAGGGTCAGAGAGAGAGGGAGATGCAGACTCTGAAATAGGCTCCAAGCTCTGAGCTGGCAGTCAGCACAGAGCCCGACACGGGGCTCGAACCCATGAACCACGAGATCATGACCTAAACGAAAGTCGGACGCTCAACCGACTAAGCCACCCAGGTGCCCCGGAAGAAAGCTTTTTAGTGCTTATTATATATAGTATGCAATGTATATGTTCATTTATTTAGAAAGTGAATTTGAAGTGCAAATCTTCTGATTCCAGATCTAGTGTTTATTTCATAAAACTTTCTTATTGCTTCTAACTCAAAAAGACTCTGATGTTGGTGATCACCCATGATTTCTGAGCTAATAGAATTACTAAAGAATAGGGTTTCTGTTTTTTCCACAGCACTGTTACACTGTGCCAGGATATGCTTTGACATTTTCAGAATGTCTAAACATATAGGACACAGGATGATGAATGTAACCAGAATAGAATATATATGGATTGGTCATATCTCTCCACTTCTTCTTACAGAACAGTGTAAGTGTAGGCAAGAGAGAGCAAGTGAGAGTGAGAAATCCTTGCCTAGGACTCAAGGACATGAACTTGATTGTGTCTGGCCCTCTTCCCATCTAGAACCTGTGCCGTCCTTTAATCATGGTGAGACGTACCTTTCTCCATGAATATTAAAAGTTAGTTACACGTGGTGGTAAACTAATGAATGCTTCGGAAATCGCTAGGCAGAGACTGGTCTCAATTGTCTCCGTACCTGGTGCTAGGTTAATTCAGCTCTCCCACGAGCTAACAAGTTACCAGTGCCATTTGTGGGTTTGAACTGTGGATGTTTGTAACTTAATGAAGTGCCACCATGGTGTACCTTAATGATGGCTCCCCCCAAATAAGGTGGAGTTAAAGAAACTAGTGAAACCTATTATTGTGTGGCAGGCTCAGTGTCCAAAATTGTCTTCCAAGTCATTAGAATTAAATCTACCTGAATGTATTTCATAAACTGCTACAACTTGCTGCCTAGTATTTCTAAAGATCAAATACCTACCACCTACTGACAGTAATAACTCCTTATTTATCCAGTTTAACCACAAGGAGAACTTTTGTGAATAGTCCATATAGCTGATTTTAACTTTTATATTGCTAAAACATTAACTATTTGATGAAACCTTTTCTAAAGACATTTTACGGTTGTTTCCTTAAGCAGAACAAACAAGACATAAATGAGCTCATTGTGGCTTATTTATCTTTATTAATACTTATATACCTAACAAAATGATTGTTGTAAGTAGCATTTAATATAAGATTGAGCACTGACTGACAATTAGAGTTGCCCTACAACTGATTCTATAAATTTGCTTTTGGGATTGTCTTTTTTCTGATGAAGTTGGAATGAAGCAACATATTCTTTGATAGAATAACCTAGTTCTTTTCTTCAGCATTATCACATTAAAGGCCAAATTATATTCCAAGTGGTACCATAAAGGAGTCTTAGAAACAAAAAGGTATACTGGAAAGTAATTGGAGTTAAGAGACTTGAGTTCTATTTCCAGTTTTGATATTTGTCTTATAGGAAGTCACTAATTCTTGGCACCTAATTTTCTCTATCTTTAAAATGAGAAGTGGGATTTTTAAGGTTTTGGTCCGCGAAAAAAATTCTGAGAGGAAAAGTAAGTTTATTAAACTAGATAATTCCTTTTTTAAAATATTTCCCCCTAGCTTTATTGAGGTATAATTGACAAAAATTGTACATATTTGAGGTATACAGTGTGATGATTTGATATATGAATACACTGTGAAATGATTACCACAGTCAAGCTAATTAAAACATACATGCTTCACATAGTTACTACCTTTTGTTTGGTGAGTGATGAAGGATATTTAAGATCTACTCTTAGCAAATTTCAAGTATACAGTACAGTATTATTAACTAGAGTCACCGTGCTTTATGTTACTCATCCCTACTATCTAAGAACTTGGTTAAAATTTTGTACCCTTTGACCAATATCTACCCATTTCTCTCGCCTGCAAGCCCTTGGCAACTACCACTGTACTCTCTGCTTCTATAAATGTGACTTTTTTTAGATTCTGCGTGTAAGTGAGATCATACAGTATTTGTTTTTCTGTGTCGGGCTTATTTAGTACAGTGTTCTCCAGGTTCATTTATGTTGCTGATGGCAGGATTTCCATCTTATTTTTTTTAAGGCTATATAATATTCGTGATTGTGTGTGTTTGTGTGTCATACTTTTTTATCCACTCCTCTGTCATTGGACATTTATATTATTTCCATATCTTGGCTATTGTGAGTAATGCAGTGAATGTGGGAGGGCAGATATCTGTTTAAGATACTGACTTCATTTCTTTGGCTGTATATACCTAGAAGTGGAATTGCTGGATTGTATGATACTTCTATTTTTAATTTGCTGAGGAATCTCTGTACTGTTTTCTGTTCTCACCCATTTCCATTCCCATGAATAGCATATATGTGTTAACTTTTCTTCACATCTTTGCCAATGCTTTTTATCTGTTGTCTTTTGATAATAGCCATTTGAACAGGTGTGAGGTGGTATTTCATTGTGGTTTTAATTTGCATTTCCCTGACGATTAGTGTTGTTGAGCACTTTTTCATGTACCTGTTGGCCATTTTTATGTCTGTGGAAAAATGTTCAGCTCCTTTGCCCATTGTTTAATTGGATTGGTTCCTTTTTGCTATTGTATGAGTTCTTTATATATTTTAGATATCAACCCTTTAGCAAATGGATAGTTTACAGGTATTTTCTCCCATTCCATAGCTTGTTTATTAATTTTGTTGATTGGTTTCTTTACTGTACAGCAGCTTTTTAATTTGATATAGTCCCACTTATTTTTTTTTCATTGCTTGTGCTTTTGATGTCATATCCAAGACCAATGTCAAGAAGACTTTCCCTTATACTTTCTCATAGAAGTTTTATGGCTTTGTGTCTTAAGTCTTTAACCTCTTTGAGTTAATTTTGTATATGGTGTAAGAAGGTGGTCCAGTTTTATTCTTCCGCATGTGGATATCCATTTTCCAGCACCATTTATTGAAGAGATTATCCTTTTACCATTGGTTCTTGGCACCCCGTCAGAGATTAGTTGGCCATGTATTTGTGAGTTTATTTTTGGGCTCTCTGTTTTGTTCCATTGGTCTGTGTGTCTGTCTTTATGCTACTACCATATTTGGATTACTGTAGTATAGACTAGATAATTCATAATAAAATGATCATTTATTGAGCTTTTATGTCAGCCACTAGTCTTCAGTGGAACCCAGTGTAGAGTACTTTTATAATCTCTCTTCGCAGATGAGTAAATGATCTCTTGAGCAGTTCAGTAGTTTGCCCAACGTAAGGCAGCATGCACATAGGGCCAGAGGGCCCATATATCTCTTTAAGCCCTGACTTCAAGTTAGCGGAGAGGTGCTTTTGGAACTCAGTTCATTATGGGACAGGGAAGCATGCACAATGGGTATCCCATTCCTTGCACTTACGTCATAGAAAGGTCAAAAAATCGCATTGGAGGGTTGGATGAAGAGAAAACTAAATGGACTAGGGTCCACAGAACTTAAAATAGCTGTAAGTATTCCCAATGATTGAGGCTTCAGGTAGGCACATAGGAATATCCTAGTATTTCAGAACCTTATGCCATTTTGTAAGCCTTCTCCTTGGTCCTTAAAAGTCCTACCACTTTGTTAAACAAGAATTTAAATTTAATTTTTTAAAACTGCCTTTCACGTGAAATCTCAAAATCTGGGTAAAGTCTTTTGTATTTTCTTACCTGACAGTTTAGACTTTAACATTTCTGAAAAAGCATAAGACTCCATTCTTCTCTAACATGATTCTTTACTCTTGCTACCCTTTGATATTTTAGCAGCATTCAGAAGAGCACCTTTTTATATATCACTGTCATGGCAAAGCAACAAGGTGCACTCTCTTCTCAACTTAGAAGTGTTTGGGCTCTTTCATTTTTTCTAGCTTTGCTGGTGTAGTGTAGAAAAGATATTCTGAGCTCCCTTTTAATAATTTCTTCCGTGGTGTTTTGGCATTTTTTTTTCAGTCGCTGTGCTTACTGTAAGCTCTCTTTAATAGTGTGGAACATGAGCCCTTTCATAAGTAACATTAGAAATGGTATTTGTATTGTTAGGATATATAAAGTGTTGTAAAGGGGCACCTGGGCGGCTCAGTCAGTTAAGCATCAGACTTCGGCTCAGGTCAAGATCTCATGGTTTGTGAGAGATTGAGCACCACGTCGGGCTCTGTGCTACAGCTTGGAGCCTGAAGTCTGCTTCTGTGCCTCCCTCTCTCTCTCCTCTTGCCATCCCCCTCCCCTCGTCTCTTCCTCCTTCCTCCCTCCCTCTCCCTCTCTTTCCTCTCTGTCAAAAAATTAATAAATGTTCCCAAAAATTTTTAAAGAAGTACTGTATAGAGTCTGTGTGATGGATGAAGTTTCTCATGACATGACATTTCTTCTGTAATCAAATTTTCTAGTTAAAATACATTAATTTATTAATTCAGTTAGTGAAGTAATATTTCTGTATTAGAAGATAATAAAAACTGGGAGGGCTCAGTTAACTCAGGGTTATATCAGGTCTAGCCATAAAAAACTTGCTGTTCTCATGTACACCTGTGAAGATGTACAGAGAAGTACAGAAAAATCATAGTAAAATAGGGGTTTGCTTATATCTGAGCTTGTAGTCTGCAGACAGAATATGTTTATAATATCTTTGAAAGTCTGTGACAATGTCATTGTCTTCTAAAATATTTTTGGAAGAAATCTGTTCTGTAGCCATGAAAAGCAGAACAACTGTAAGTTAGGTTATTTAGTGTGTCTAGCACTTACTAAACAGAGGTTAGCAAATATTGCTAAATACATGTCCATTTGTATGTAAAAGTAAGGAGTTGGACTGTGCTCAGAGATAAGGTTTTTTGAAAAGAAAAAACTACAGTATTCTGCAATATTTTGATCAGATAGCCTAAAAAACATTTTTAAATCCTATTCTTTACATGCCTAAGTGACTCATTATTTAAAAACAAAACTTTTAGTCACTTGCATTTGCTTATCACTTTTTGGCTTTTTGGTTAACATATGGCCAAACATTAATGTAGCTGTAATGTAATTTCTATTGTAACTCTCCATTCATTCAAGAAATGTTTGTTTCAATTATTGACTAGTTGTTGGCAGTATGTTGGTAAGTAAAATGAATGGATTTTCTCCCTCTTTTACACAATAGATATTTGTTGAATCCCTCCTATGTCTGAGAGACTCAGTTTGACCCTTACAGAACACATAGTCTAGGTGCAGTTGATGCTCTCACGTTCATAGTTCTCAACAAATTCCATTTATTTAAAATCTGCCAAGAATTTGACCTGTTTTCTCACAGCTTTGGGCATCACATAAGAATTATCATGTTCCTTTGCTTGCTTACATATCTAAGTTAAAGTGAGCTTTTTGGTATTTGAATACCAGATATTCTAGTCATATATGTTTTTCTTTCATTAGATGAAGCCTAGGAGAGCTTCATTCGGTGGCTTCCATAATATATCTAGGTTGAAGTTCTTTTCCTGCCTAGACCTATAATATTCTTCTGTAGTTTGGCCTAGGATGATGTCATTGACACTTTCTGTGCACACACATACACAGATACCCTTTTGGGGTTCTGAACTTTACTATTGGATGTGGCTTCTCATGAAAAAACGTAATAGTATGTAGTAAAAACGTGTAGTGATACCTGGGCCTTGGTGTCACGGGAGACTACTGAGATGAGTACAACTTGGTTTTGGCTAAATATCTGCTATTATGAAGCTAAAACAGAATAGAAAAGAAGCATTTCATCTGTTGTATTACCATTACCTGATATCTTGGTTGAATGCACAATGACTTAATTTATCTTTACTATGCTCACAACGTAGTTTTCAATTTTTACCTATTCATAGTTTTTATCTTACAGGATTATTAGCATTGAAGTCTTTAGTATTACTATTTGGTTATGTTCATCTTTAAGGCAGTTGTCTTGTTCTACTTTGTACTAAGCCGTGTGGTCACAAAATAACATCTTTATACAGTCCCATTTAATGGAATAAGTATTACACTTAATCTTATGGTAAAACAGATGTTACATGAAGTATATGTCCTGGGTTGATGGTTTTTTGTTTTTTAATGTTGCTCATGGGACACTGAAAGAATGGTTATAATCCCTGGATATAATCATATAATAAACCATCTAAAATTGCATATGGGAGTTTTAGGAAATAGGAAGGCATAGGAAAAATAATGAAATAAATTATTGTTAATATTTGCTATGTCGTTCAAAAATATTATTCCATTCTTGACTTAAGTGCCTCAAAATGTGAAAGAAAGTAAATAAAGAGGATGGTAGCTGAATCTTTGATTAGATTCAGTGTATTATTCCCATAGTTAATATTAGCAATTCTCAAGGCTTTAACGGTTTAGATATGAATATTCATCTATCTTAACTCACCTTAATGTTTCTGGAACTCTGTATTCAAAGTAATTTTGGTGGGTGCTCCTGCTTCACCAAATAGCATCTTGTCCTTTATCCTTTATAGTGACCCAGCATTTAGCATGGTGTCTGGTGCCTAGAAGGCCCTGCAGCAAACACTTGTTAAATCTTTGCATAGGACTTGTAAGAGATAAGTAGCTAGGTTCAAATCACTGAACAGTGATCCTTATGACATGCAATCTTATAAATATATGACAAAGACGAAAATTAATAGATTACACTTGCGTTGCCATTTTCTAAAATGCCAAAATGTTTGGGTAACTGATGGTTTTTATCTTCATTTAGGGCCTATCATTCAGTGGTAGTGTATCAGGTTGGAAGGGCACTGATTTAAATCTTCACATGAAATAGGAGCTGGGTGCTCTTGCTGGTAGAAATAGGTGGGACAAGGATGGGTGATGTCAGGACAGTCCTTATTTTCAGATGAAGAGACACTTCTACAAAGTGAGTTTCTAAGTTACATTTAGAGTTCTTTTAAGTGAATTTTGGCCTATTAAGTCTCCATGGAATCAGCTTCTAAAGCTGTTAGAGAAACTTAAGTCATCATGTCCCAAATTTGATGGGCTTTTTCAATTAAAATTCTAAATATTTTTATAGTTTTTCATAAAGATCATGGTTATGTTAAGTTCCAAGTAAGGAGATTGTAAATTACATATGAATTTGTGCTTCACTGTAATGTAAAAAAAATTTTTTGTAACATAAATAATTTTTAACTGTAGAGCAGATTTGGCGGTGGTTTTTGCTTTAGAGAATGACTAACTTATGTGCAAGTAAAATTATTCAATTTACCAAAGTGTTATTTACACAAACTTTTTAGGAAGTCAGTTACACAAGGTTGAGGTTCATCTGAGGTTGTAAAAACATATTACTGAATAGTGTAATTTCTCATTGCTGCATAAAATGTTCTACTGACATTTAGCAGAATTAACTAATATCCTAAGAAGTTGTTATAATTGAGCATGAATAGATATTTTCCATTCCCCTCTGAGTCTGAATTTAAAGATTCTAAGAAATTTGGTATTCAGCTAACCCCTAAAAGGGAGGGGACTCACATGTACTAATGATTTTATATCTCACATTTCGGCTTGAAAGATATGCTTTTATTTTTATTTTTATTTTTTATTTCAGGAATAGAATTTAGTGATTCTTCACTTACATATAATATCCAGTGCTCATCCACAAGTGTCCTCCTAATTCCCTTTGACCATTTAGCCCATCTCCTACACAGCACTTCTCTAGCAACCCTCAGTTTCTTCTCTGTATTTAAGAGTCCTTATGGTTTACCTCCCTCTCTGTTTTTATCTTATTTTAATTTCCCTTCCCCTATGTTAATCTGTTTTGTTTCTTAAATTCCACATGTGAGTTAAGTCCTATGATACTTGGCTTTCTTTGACTTATTTCGTTTAGCATAATCCTAATTCCATCCACATTGTTGCAGATGGCAAGATTTCCTTCTTTTTGATGGCCAAGTAATATTCCATNGTTTTCCAGAGTGGCTGCACCAGTTTGCATTCCCACCAGCAGTGCAAAAGGGTTCCTCTTTCTCCATCCTCGCCAACATCTGTCATTGCCTGAGCTGTTAATTTTAGCCATTCTGACAGGTGTGAGGTGGTATCTCATTTTGGTTTTGATTTGTATTTCCCTGATTATGAGCCATGTTGAGCACCTTTTCATGTGTCTGTTCGCCATCTCTGGATGTCTTCTTTGGAAAAGTGTCTAAACATGTCTTTTGCCCATTTATTCACTGGACTATTTGTTTTTTGGGTGTTGATTTTCATAAATTGAAACATATGCTTTTAAATAAGATAAATATTACAAGGCTTTTTCTGGAATATTTTTGTCCTTATAAAAAGAAGTTATTGCTTCGGTTATAATTTCCTAGCAAACTGTTAGTTTCTAACCAGCTTCATGGAGGAAATATTTCTTCCTTCATGAAAAACTTTAACAAAACCTTCTACTGTTATTAATGTCAGGAGGACAAAGCAATAAGTAAGCACAGTTAGACTAGAAATATGATTAGTGCTGTGGATAATGACTGTATTTATAATTGTGTATTACTACAGGATGATTTTAGCTTAAAGTTTCTTTATATACTTAAGGACTGCAAATTAATTGGCCCAACTAATGTTCGTTCATAAGGCCTATACAGTATGGATGTGGGAGCCTATGTGTGTGTAAAAGAGAGAAGACTCTAGAGTTCAAATCCTTTTCTCAACAACTACTGGGTAATCATTAGCTTCTGATACTTTCTCCATACAGAGATTCATGATCATCTTTTCATAACACTAAGTAATTTCAGTATACTGGGTGGTAGTAACTTAGAGACTTTGCTTCTCTCATGTTAGGTGAAATCAGTAGATATCTAGCCACATCTTCTTTGTGATTATGGGGAAGCTTACTGTTTATCGTATTACAATATATTTCCTTCCTGGAGGCATGTCTTGAATGCTGACTTCTTTGACTAAACTGTTTACTTCATGGTTATTTGGTATAAAATAAGTTTGTTGGGTTGGTTTGGAGAAATAAATTGATCATTCTAAATATAAATTCCCTTTTCTAAATCATCTAATATAATTTGGAATGCCAACTCAGTTGTATGCATTTTAATTTTATTAACAAATATATGATAATTTTCTCTGCTGAAGTTGGCTTTGTGATTTTTGAGCAGAAGATTATGTTGGTATTTAAATTCAAAGTTTTAACAGGGACTGAAAGGTATAATTGCATTTCTACAGACAGGAGAAATGTTCCTCTTGGTGGTACCTGTGTACAGCAAATTAAAATAGACATTCTCCTTACATCCTGCAATTTGACTTACTAAGTATTTTAAATATCAGTATAACTATCTTTGGATGTTTTGCTCATGCTCTTTACCTTCTTGCTGACCTTTTTACCATCTGTATAAAAAGTTTTAAAATGTATTCAACCTATGTTTCACAGGGTAGAGTATATCATAATTTTTTAGTTAATGGCTTTGAAAAGTGGCCTATTTTTCTGTGTACAGAGACAAAATAATTTATTAATAAATTATAAATTTGATATAGTTCTACATTTGAAATGTACTCTAATTATTCATATGTAATAAGATGCGATTAGGAGTATAATTATCAGGATAAAGAGTATCAGATGGTTTAAGTGTCAACTCAGAGACTTGGTACAGAATGGAGTTGCATGGTTTCTTTTATTTGCATGTTGGTACTGTGGAACACAGTCTTGATAAGACTTTCAGACCTAGGGTATCATTGGCTTGAATTCTAACTTCCTGTCAGCATAATCATTGACTTTTCTTCCTCCCTCATTTCTCCCATCCTGCTCATTACTGTATCGTGTCCCATCTCCTCTGAATTATGTCCTGAATCTGGTGGCTTCTTTCCATTCTTTGTCCTTTTCATGTCCTAATTATTGATGCTCATACTGTTGTGGTTTTTCCCATCTATAATTTAGCCATCATACTACTAGAAGCACAATCCTACTTTAAAAAAAAAAAATCATGAAGCTTAAAATTCTTAGCTTGACATAAAGGATTTCTCTCAGCACCCTCTGTTGTGTCCTTCGCATTCTTTGCAAACTGAACTCACTTTTTATTGAAAATGCTGTTATCCTTATATAGCTCCATACTTTGAATACATGTTCTTTGTAAGGTAAGATAGATGACTGTAAATTAGATGAAGTTAGATTATCTTATTTGTGGTAACAATTTATGATAATTAAAATTAATGAGATTCTAAAATCTGATCCCAACTATCTATAAAGATAATTGTAGATGCTAGTATCTCAGAATGTAAAAAAGGTGGTCCACCAGCTGTTACTACTAGAACTCCTTTGAAAATTCACCTTGGAACACCTACTCTCCACATCTGATTCAACACATTGTCAAGTGGGGTTCATGCTATCAGTACTTTCGTCAATATGCAAGAGATACCACGTTAGTTTGGTTGTGTGATTTTGGTGGAATGATAGTGGAACTATGTTTCTCATGAGCGATCCTGTTTGATTACAGTCTTTGATTACAATTTTAAAAGACCATATTCAAAAGAAGTTCAGAGATGTTTTCAGCACTGGTAGCCTTCTAAAAATAAGTACCTGCTCCCCCAGTGTGCTTGGCAGGCCAGGAAATTTAGTGTATTTCTTATATGGTCTTGTTATTTCATATAAACATATTATGTTTCTCGAATATGCACTGTATGAAGAGTTTTGTATTGAATGAACCTACTTTAATGACCTGTTTGTGAAATATCTGAGCATAGAAATTATAATCTTTTATATAAATGTGTAAAATAGGATGACAGTAGGACCTGAATTCAAGTTACTTTTGTCACTGTCTTGTACTTTATTCACAATGATTTTAGATGAGCCTCACATACAGAATATTAAAAAGAAATATGGTGCTGTTCTATTTGAGGCTCTTCTAAAAAGTCTTCAGTAAAGAGGTCTAGGATACATACCAGATGATGTCTAGTTTTTTAATATTTATTTCACAAAGAATAGGAGAGGGTGGGTAGATGATATCCACAAGCTCAACAAATGTTTCTTGAGTAGTTGTGCTAGGTGTTAGAGAAACTGGGGGGAAAAAAAGGAGAGAGAGACACACAAAAATCTTTGTGTGGGAAGGAGTCAACCTCTGGTAGATCAGTCGTACTCCGCAAAAGTAAAATAGCTAAAAGATAGGAAAGAGAGAAAGATAGCAAGTGATTTTACATTTGCATGAAAAATAAGTTAACCACATTATTTATAATGTTTAAACCTATATTGTTCAGTACTTGTTCTATCTTAACACTACATAGGAAGGATTTAAAAATTTCTAACCAGAAGTAAAGAGGGAAAGAATGGAGAGAAAGAGGAAATGTAAATCTAGTTCACCCACCTTTTTGGTGTAATTAGCTTGGTGTGGCTTGGTTTTCCCCCAAATTGAGAGGAGTCTTTCTAGTGTATCTAGAGGTGTTGTTAGGGTTTTGATTCTAAATGCCCCAGCTCTTCTAGGTATTGTTGAATGATTCAATCTGTATCCAAAGTCATAGACTAATATTTGTTCACTCAGTTCTTGGGCGCTTGGGTTGAACATTGTTCTTTCATTGTTTAAGGGGAAAAAATTAATTCAGATCTACTATAATAAACCCTGGAACGTTATGACTTTATTCCATTTATAGGTCCTGGTCAGTGCCATTTTGACTGAAGTGCAGTTCAATCAGTAGACTATTTTTGACTAAGATTGTAATGGACAGTTCTATGGCTATTTTAGAAGAATAAAATATGCTATTCTAAAATATTTTATGACACTTTTCCTCTGCACTTAGTCATGCCACTAGTAGTTTTATTTTTTCTTAAGTTGCTCTCAGTCCTTGGCAGTGTTTCCTGGCAACCTTTAATGCACAATATTTGTAGAATTGTTGAGGTGGAAGGTGTTCTGTGTATGCAAACACAGAACTGGTTTTTACCATGTTTTGTTTTACTCTCCATAGCCTCCACAAAGGTGTCATTTGTATCAGACATTTTCCTTCAGGATGTTTCCTGCAGCTTTTGGCCATTTCCAGCTTTAATGAACCATCCAATTTTGGATAAACTACTGCTTCACAGCTATGTATTTGATTCTTTGGTGTCAATATTTAGGAAAGTAAATGCTAGAATAAACATCTGTGTTTCCCTATTTCTGAAGCCTTCATTCTGTTGAGCCTATTGGTTCTGAGTTTATAGAGAAGTGTAGTTAGTTGTGTATTTTTTAGTCCATTGCCGGATCTGGGGACACAAGCTGGGGGGAAAATACAGCTTGCAGACTAAATTTAATTTATTAGATTCTTTTTCATGAAGTAGATCACTGGTATCCAGATATATTCCAGTAGAGATTTCCCATTTTTTGTTTGCCTGCCATCAATAAATTTGCTTGATTGGCAGTCATATCTTGTTGAAATTAAGCAGTCAACTCTCTTTCTAGGCCTTTACTCTTAATTTCTGCATTTAACTGTGGAGTTAACTACTTATCCTATTATTATGCTATTATGAGCTAATCTATAGTTATTATTACATAAACAAAGTGTTTGTAGCTTTAACTTGAGTGCTTAAATCTTAAGTTTGTTTGGACATTGTATGTACAAGTATATTTGGATTCTTACAAATTTTCAGTGTAGATACCATGAGAAGAAATATTTACTAATCTAGGAGACTGTGGTGCTCTCTGTGTCCTATCAATTCATTCTTCATTCAAATAAAGGGTAAGAATGCTATTAATTTTTTTTTTCAGATTCTTTTTCAGAATCAGAGGAACTACAGTTGTTATTCAGATTTCTAAAGACCTCATTTTACATGGTATAATCGGTCCTTTTTTAGTAGCGAATCAGAGCTTGATCCTGTAATGTTAGTTGTCATAATCAATGCTTTCTTGGGCTTTAAAATTATTTTAAAACTCTTGGCTCTTTATTGGCATACCCAGTAGATGGTGGGATGGTGTGTAAAGAGCCTTGTTATTTTTGTCCCTTCTAGATTTAGCCCCTTGCAAGGAGAAAGTCCTCTTCAGGGCCTCTTGTCCACACGACTCTCTTCAAACCCTTTTGTCCATTGCCCTGCAGTTTCTCATGGTAAACTTCACCTTTTCCCACAAAAGGAGCTGCTGTCCTTTGATCCCTTCCAGGTTCTTGCTTCGGGCTTCCATAAGATGCACTTTGAAACTTTGCTCTCTCTCTGATTGCTAGCTCTCAAGGGAGGGGATGGGCAAAAATTGTGTTAATGGAGTGACTGTGGATGATCCAGTCCAGCTATTTTCCCCTCTGGACTAGGCAGGAGTTCATCTCTTTACTAGGTTAAGTAGGAAGAAAGTATACCTCTCTAAGGCTGGCATTAATTTTTCTGAGTCAACACAATCAAAATATTAGAGAAATAATAAAAAGTTTTAAATGTATTTATCTGGTTCTAGAGGGAATTTAATAACTCACATTTGGTTTGCTGCTCTTCTGTAAATTTATAGTCTGAGATTCAAATGTGTTAAGAGAATGACTATATGAATTTCAGATCTTTGGCCATTATTTCATGTCGTGATACAGGACTTGCCATAGCTGTATTGAGCAATCTGCTACTCCTTTGTCCTTTCACAGTTACTAACTGAATGGCTCACATCTCCTAGCAGTTTTTATGTTAATTCCTTTGCAAACTGTTCATTGTATGAAGCTTAGTTTCTGGTAGATTCTTTAGGAGAAACTTATGGGAACAGTACTTGAGTTCTCCATTCTTGAGGTAAGAAGAACTCAGCTATAGTTTTTATCTGTGCCTTTAAAGGTCACCTTGGCTTTATTAAAATGTGTTTGATGTAGGCTGTGCTGGATCATTTTCTCTGGATATATGTATGTACTTTCAATATGTAGTTTCAAGTTATCTTTTATTTTAGAGTTTTTTTAGTATTTTTTTGTTTTATTGCTTTGGTCTCCTTCAGTGACTCCTATTAAATATATGTTGGACCCTCTTGTTTATGGTACATATTAATCATTTTCTCCTGAAATCTTTAGATCTCTTCCTTTTCTTAAATTATAAAATTTGTTTTATGTTTCATGCTATTTCTGTTAAGGCATTACCCATTGTATTTTTCTAATTTAGCCTTTATTCCTAAAATAAGTTTTTCTTACGTTTCTAAGTCTTTTTTGAGTTTGATCACTTCTCTTTTTGTATCTTCCTTGCCCTCAAACACATCACTTCTGAATTTTTCTAATCCTGAGGTTTTTCATTGCTTCTATCATTTAAAAAAGGTTTTTAGCTTGTTTTGAGCTATTAGGTTATAATTTTCATCCTATTTGGGCATGTACTTCTTTCTTGTTTTCATTATTGGTAGGCCATCATTTATTACTTGTGTCCTATTTTCCCTCATAGTATAATTATGTGGGATCGGGGTGCCTGGATGGCTCTTGGTTTCAGCTCAGGTATGATCTCAGGGTTTCATGGGTTCTAGCCCCTGATCAGGCTCTGTGCTGATAGTGCAGAGCCTGCTTGAGATTCTTTCTCCCTCCCTCCCCCACATGCCCTGCTCATGCTCTGTACTCTCTCAAAAATAAGTAAACTTAAAAAAATAATTACATGGCATTTATTTCCTTTTCTGTTGCTCACATTTTAAGTGAAATGAATTTTACTGTGCTTTTAGGAGGGAGACATCGTTCAAGTAGGGCTTTTCTAACATAAGAACTCTAGTATTCTCACTTCTTTGTTTTTATAAAACGACTTAAAGTCTCTTGCTTCTGTTGTCATCCTCCTTGCCTACCTTCCCCAACTTTATCTGACCTTTCTGTTTCCTTTGTTTGTATTGTCCCTATTATGTTTAGTTTTGACTGGACTCCCAGTAATTTCTCTTCATTGTTGGACTCTGTCTTGGAAGCAGCTGTTGTGAGGTTCCAGTACCTGATTCAGCGGCGCCCTCTTGCACCCCTGCAGAGCCCCTTCCAGCTTTGGCTGCCATTCTCAGGTTTGTCCTTTCCATTTAGCCCCTAGTGACTGGTGTTCTTTTGTTTTCAGGATCGTCCGAAGCCCACATAACTTTCCTTCTGCTGCCTCTCAGATGTTGCAAACATGATGGCCTTAATTTCTGAATCTTTGTCCCCTACTCACTTGTATTTGAAGTTTTTGTGGGGCTATTTTGTGACGTTGTTATGTTGCAGAAGCTTTCCCTGCGTCTTTGGTTTGACTAGTTTCGTTGCTCTCTTGTCACAGGGAGGTTTAAAATATTTTCCTACTTTCGGAATGCTTTGATAAAAGGCTTTTGTTTTTGTTTTTGTGTTTTTGTTTTTGGTAAGTTTATTTATTTTGAGAGACGGAATGCTAGTCGGGGCTGGGCAGAGAGAGAATCCCACGCAGACTCCACACTGAGCGTGGAGCCGGACGGGAGGCTCAAACTCATGAATTGTGAGATTATAATATAACCTCAGCTGAAACCAAGAGTCAGATGCTAAACCGACTGAGCCATCCAGGTGCCCCTTGACAAAACTTTTATATGAAGAACTGTCTTGAATATTTACTTATTGCTCTACTTAATGGACACAAAATGCTACATATATTAGAAACCTGCCATTGTGCTAAAATAAAAAAATAAGAGGTCAGTATTATCAAGTGAAACTGTACTCTGGAGGGTAACGGGGTGTGTGTGTGTGTGTGTGTGTGTGTGTGTGTGTGTGAGAGAGAGAGAGAGAGAAAGAGAGAGAGAGAGAGAATTACTGTATGTATGGACATATATTCCAAACAAAAATAGCTGAAAAATATTAGCAGTATCCTTTTCTAGATGGATGAATTTTTTCCCGTTTGTGGCTTTCCATCTTTTTCCTCATTAAAAGGTAAATTTTAAGGAAAAATGCCTTTGTTATACATCACAATTTGGGTGAAGTAATTTCCTACTTTAAAAATCAAGGAGTTCATCAGTAATACTGGTTGTCATACTGTGGTCAAGATATGACCCATTCTGTAGCCATTTTTTTTTCTTTTTTTCCCCCACTTTATAACATTTATTTTACTTTTTCTCGTTTTCCTAAGTTTTTATTTTAAATTCCAGTTATTTAAACAATGTAATATTAGTTTCAGGTGTATAATTTACTGATTCATCACTTAATAACCCTTAATGTTCACCCAAAAAGGAAAAGGGTGGGGGAGAGACAGACAGACAGACAAACCAGGAAACAGACCCTTAACTACAGAGAACAAAACTAAGGATTACTGGAGGGAGCCTGGGTGAGTGGATGGGTTAAATGGGTGATAGGTATTAAAGAAGGCACTTGTTTTTCTTTTTAAATTGGGATATAATAGTGAGCCTACCTCATATGGTTAAAAATTTTCCAAGTTCTACCAATGCTTTAACTGGAAGTTAGCTCTTTAAAACAAAATGTTGTGGAATATTCTGTCATCTGATTACACAATACTTGCTTTCTTTACAATTACAATATTACTTTCCATCTTTGACCATCTTCTTTTGGTTCTTTTATAGTTGCTAATACTTAGTGATTATTTCTTTAATGTCTCAGCCCATTAGTCATAATGGATTTAGAATCTTTGTGAATTGAATTCATTGGAAGTTCATAAAGCTTATGAATCTTCTACTAATTAGGGCTTTGCCAAGGTTCTTTAAAGGACTATTGTTTTGCTACCAGAAAAAAAAAAGTCATTAAAAAATCTTAGCATCTTATCTACCACATATGTAATTTCTTTGCATTCCAAATATCAGAGCCTCATCTTTGTTGTGTGTTCTTCTGCTGCATGTAACCAGGGTTTATGTCTGTCTTAGTGAAATTTTCTTTATAACTTTGATACAAAAAGATGTTCTCTTGGGTTTTCTTTGTAAACAAGCTGAAGGCTTTCCTTATCTCAGCTTATGTGCCATTTGACACAAATTTGAGTTGTAAGCCATAGGATCATTCCTAAATGGCTGCATGACTACATTTTTTTAAATTGTTTTCTTGACAGATCTCAGGTTACAGGCCTTGTCAGGCTTAGTTTGGTTAGAAGCATGTTTGTTTCTCTTGTCAACTTCTTGATTGGTTCCTTTCCAGATTTCTGCAGGGCAGCCATATGGTCATTTCTGCATGTTTTCTAGATTGCCTCTGTGGCAGGACTCCAGGTCTGCTTGATTAGTGTTTCAGAATCTACTCACACTAAGAGGGCTTCAGTTTCTGCCCTTCAGTTTGATTCCAGCTAGGATGTTGAGACCTAGTGTCCTTCCTGTCTCTTACCTGAAGTTCATTTTATTTTGATGATTTTGTTTTATGTGGCCCATGTGTTTTGTGTTCTTATATGTCAAGGAATAAAGACCCATAAAGGCCATTAGTAAAGTGCTTGGACCATGTTGACTTGAAAAACCAAATCTAGTAATAATTCTACTAGATGACCAATATTAATGTACATTAGATTGGCTAGAAAAGTATACCAGTCTTCTGTCTACATTTGTTAATTCTTGGTTATACACTTAAAAAAAAAAAACTTTGGCGATTTGGAAATCATTCTTTTTTGTTGTCAGGTAAGGAGACACTCAATGTTGCTAATGATGTTAAAGAAAAAAAATTACGAGACTTGTTAAAGAAAGGTAAGACAAACTTTATTCAGGGAGACTGTGGCAGTAGGTGTAGGGACCAGTGCAGTGGAGTTTTGGAGTGGGGAAGAGAGAGATTGGGTTCAAACTCTGAATACAACAAGGAATAGTGGGGATTTCTAGCCAAGGGGCAAGGTGAGTGTTAGTGGATGGAGAATTACTAAGAAGACGGAAACAGTGGGGTAAGGGAGAATTCTGGCTAAACAGACCTCACAGGATTATTGTTGAAGGCACTTCAGGGTGATCAGATATCACATGGGGGTGGTGAAGGATGAGGAACTTGATCAGATGTTAAGGATGATCAAATATTGAGGGTGGCGATTCTTGCTAAAATTGGACAGTGCAGAGACAAACATGGAAGCCCAAAACTTAGGGCCTAGTTAGTTCAGAGGCGCCTGACTAAAGTTTGGCCAGGGAGAAACTCTTTGTCAGTGATAATAATTTAAATCCATGGCTCTCAAGGAAGAGCTCTCATTACAGAAATACTGAAGCAAATCTCTGATAACAAATAGGTTTTTAGCAAAATTATGTTTAACTTGAGTAGGGTGAATATTTCCAACCTGTATTTATTTATGGTGGTTCTTGATCTCCGTTAGGTTAGGAACTGTATCATTTCAAGTTGAAGTTGAAGAAAGGCAATTTAATGTCGTCAGTCTTGGCTCAATGAACTTGTTATTTTGATTTTCAATGATGAAGATTGAAATTATAAAGTGAATGAGTTACGTTAGACGTCATGAAAAGTTCATTGATTTTCTTTAAAGATTAGGGTTGTTTAATAAACTAAGGCTTAAATGCTTTAGTCAAGTTAATTATTAAAATCTAAATTTCACTTTACTTATATATTCGATTTAATTTTGCTCTGGCACTTTCGTTTTATAAGGGAACCTACTTAATATATTTTTTCAGACTTCCTCATATTTTTCAGGAAGTAAATTTTTTTGTACTTCACTTTTATTTGCATGAAAAATGTCCTGTTTGGATGGGAAGATCTCTGTCCAAAGGAAGCTGTATGGAACTCTGTTATCACATCTTTCTGGTGTACCTTAGCATTCTGCCTAGAGTTCTCTGTATTAAAAATTTGAAGGTTCTGATGTCATGGTTGGCACTCACTTTAGAAAGTGACCTTTTAAAGGAGATAAGTATTTAAATTTATTAAATTCTAGAAATGTAGCTGCTAGGAGTGGATTTCAAAGAATTGGTTGACTTTGCAGCAGGATATTTCCTTAGGGATATGTAGTCAAACTTTCAGTGCCTCTGAACGGGAGTAAATGATTGTCATAGCAGGATTTTATTTTTGAGTATCTACAGTTCCAAAGGATCTGGTCCCAGTCGATCCTTCAGATGTAGGCTCTTAAGCTTTTAGTAACCTAAGAGTCACCTGAGATGTTTACTAAAAATTCAGATTTCTTGATCCCTCTCCTCTACCAAAGAGTCTCACATGGTTGATAAGAAAACAGGCACAGAAGTGAGCATATTTAACAAAAGTCACACACTTTGAAAGTATTGCTTTAGGACCTCAGTGTTTCCCAAACTTTATGAAGTGTCTTAATCGGTCTCATTTGGTTTAAAAGCTATGTTGATACCCGGTTCCCCTGTATAACTTCTTAATTAGAATCTCTTGGAGTGTGGCCCGGTAGCTTGCATTTTTAACAAGCTGCCTGGTGATCCAGGTACCAAAAGCCACATAGGATCCCATCTTTGAGTTCCTCCATTGTTTAGTCCACCNATGACCTAAGTGAAAGTCGGATGCTCAACCGACTAAGCCACCCAGGCGCCCCATCCTAAGATCTCATTTCTAAGTGAAATGCTAGAAAGCTGTTTCTTTTACTTCTCAGACATGCCCAAGTGTTAACACTGTAGTGGCGAAAAAGCGTTCCCATTTTTTAAAAGCATTCTTTAATATTGTTCTAATCAATACTAGGTAATTTAAGGCATACACAGACACGGAACAATGCATTATGGGAGTTAATGGGTGTTTTCATTTTGGATGTTAACAAATTTAAATGATAAACATGATTATTTTTACTACAACTGTGGTAGGATAAAATGTTTTCAAACACCTCAGGAGCTTAATTCAAGACAAAATATTTGTTACTATTGGCTAACATTGTTAATGTGACATTTTGAAAACTAGTTATGAGTTCTGTGATACAAAGAACTGGAAAAATGGTATTAGTACTTAGTTGTCTTAAGCATTTTGCTCAATTGAATGGCTTGAAGATTCTTTATAATTGTAATCAGTGATGGATGTTGAAAAAAGAAGCAGTTCACTCTGGTGGTGGTATAATGGTTACGTTTCATGGAATTATAGTCATTACACAATAGTTGAAGGAGTAATAGCTCTTTTTCAAAAAGTTTTAAATAAATTGTTATTTAAATACTTTCTTTAAGTTTAGATGTGCTTTGGGTAGTCAGTGTACATGGAAAGCTTTGGCTAATAATCATTAATTGAGAGCTAAACACAGAGAACTGACCATTTTTACTTGATTTTGTAGTAGGTTGAACATAGTATGAAAAGGGTTGGAGTGTGTTAATGGTCCAAGAAAGAATATGAGCGCTTTTTTATTATGTATGTTGGTTTGCATTTTGTATGGCTATATTATAGCACTCAAAAATACTGTACTATCTTTGCCACTTGGTAAGGTCAGTTTGGAAGATGTGGTTGGTGGCTTGTTTCATATTATTCTGGAGCTATAGTTGTTTAAGTTTCCATTATTCAGTACCTTTGTTTTTAACTTGAAGAAGTTGTATTTAATTTTATTTTCCACTGCAGATTAGCTTTTTAAGGCATGAGATTTCCAAACTGACTAGTCAGTCTTCAGTCATTGCCACGGAAGTAAACATTGTTGGGAACAAAGTAATTAATTTAACATCATACGTTGCTCTGGCAGTTAGATATCAAGCGTGTTTTTTTTTTTTAATGTTTTATTTATTTCTAGGAGAGAGAGGGAGAGAGAGAGGGGGAGAGAGAGAGAGAGAGAGAGAGAGAGAGACAGCGTGAGCAGAGGAGGGTCAGAGAGAGAGGGAGTCACAGTCACAGACTGAAACAGGCTCCAGGCTCTGAGCTGGCTGTCAGCACAGAGCCCAACGCGGGGCTCGAACCCACGAATCGCGAGATCATGACCTAAGCGAAAGTTGGACGCTTAACCGACTAAGCCACCCAGGCGCCCCAGATATCAAGCGTGTTTTAACTGTTTTGAACAGTGCCTAGTTTGCTATTCAAATTCAGGGTTATCTAATAGGTAGCTTCTTGTATTTAAGCCTATTTTTTAAATTATTATTACTTTAAACTTGAATTTCCAGTTGGTTGTTAGAGAGCAAGAAGTATTTTGTCTAGTTCTTAGTAGGTACTCAGGAGACCCAGGCCTACCAACTGCTGTTGTTGCCATGTGGCTTCCTATTCAGGAAGGCGAAGAGGGACAGGAAAGCACAACTTCTAGACAAATATAATGAAGAAGACTTTTTACAGACTGTTGCTATCAACAGTCATTTTCTGGTTCTAATAGAATGAGAGCACTGGAAATAGATGTGATTTTTTTTTTTTTCTAACACTCATATTTTTGCTGAAGTTAGTTGTATTTTACCCTCAAATATTTAAGAATATTAGCAACAGGACTGGTAAGAGGCATGGGAAAGACTCTTACTACTCCTTTGGTGGTGTAGTTAGAGAGCAGCATTCTTGCTATCTGCTGCCTAATTCTGTTTTTTTGTTGTGTTTTGCTTTCTTTGCCTTCCTATCCTTCTTCAATGAGCATTTGCCATACATATACTGCTTTGTATTATAGTTTAAGTGTGTATATTGTGTTTCCCCCAACCAGAATATAAACTCCTTGAAGAGAGTCTGAAACTTATTTTGTAATTTCCCTTGGTGCATGTAACAGTGCTTTCCATAGGACAGACATCTAGCAAGTTTTATTTAGTAATAATGATTGCCTAGTTTCACCATTTACGAAGGTACTGTTTTTCTGATGCCTGTTTACCTTAAGGAATGATAATAAGTATTTAATTGATTTTCTTTCACACCTTACATAAATATAATTGAATATTTATTTTAGCAATTCTATTAAGTTATTTAAACTTTTTAAAATTAATTCAAAGACTCTTTGAATTTGACTCTACTAATGCATGTGTCTAGCTTCTAAGGTGTCCTCTTGTTTGATTTACTTAAACTGAGGTAAGTTTGTAATAATTAGAGGAAGATTGTGATCACCCAATTCAAAATAAATACATATTCTAATCACAGCTGTAACCATGACATAAACCATTTATGTAAGTAATGCGAAGTCCGTGTTGACTTTCTTTATTGTACTGGGTTATAAAACCTGAGTTGATAGGAGATAATACCATGAATTAAATAAATAAAAATTGGCGAGCATCAGGGCTTAGATGTTGAGGCAGTTTAAAACTAACTCATTGCCAGGGCACTTGGGTGGCTCAGTCAGTTAAGCATCCAACTCTTGATTTAGGCTCAGGTCATGATCTCATGGTTCATGGAATCGAGCCCCATGTTGGGGGCTCTGGGCTGACAACACAGCCTGCTTGGGATTCTCTCTCTTCCTCTCTCTCTGCCCCTTCACTGTGTGCTTGTGCCCTCTCTCTCTCTGCCTCTCTCTCTCTACACCTCCTTCTCCTCAAACATATAAACATAAAAAAAATTGTTTGAAATAGGACCTTTCAAGAATATTTGCCTAATATACTTTAATTTAAAAAAAAAAAAAAAGATGATTGGTAGAGTGAATTTTGTAACAATATGTAATCACCGTGTTGCCCTAACATACTTTTCCTTTTTTAAGGCAGACCTTTTTGTTTGTGTTTGTGTTTGCAATGTCTGGTGCTTGTCTATACATTCTGAACATAATTAAACAGTAGGGATAATATTGTAAAATTAGAGCAAAGTGGCCAATCTGTACATTGAGTATAGCACCCTGTTTCAGGTCCACTAAAGTAATAAGGCCATCTATTGAGATACAGCAAGAAAACATCATAACTTCTGTTTTCTTCCACTCATGTATCTTTTTAGTTTTTTTCTATATCATGTTCTTTTATCAGTTTTATAATGCCTAACATTTTAGTAATATAGTACATATCCCGTTTATAAATGAATAACTACAGATGTTGTTCCATGCTTCCCTGTAGGAGTACTTAGTCAAAATAGCTTGAAGACCACAGTTCTGACAAAGTTCCTAATCCTAGAGACTGGACATTATGGGAAGAACATGTGTTCTTTTGAGAGTGATAGGCAAAGGTCTAGTGATAAAATATATAGTAAGAGTTATTTGATATAGATTGAAGTATATAGATCAAGAAGCTCATTTATATAGCTTCTTCACTATAAAACATAAAAATGGTCCCTATGGTTTATTTTCCAGCTTAGGAAAAATTTTAATAGCTGTAAGTAGCATATGTATGACATTTTAATAGTTTGGACCAGTGTAAGCTTACGCACAAGTTTTCCACATGTAGTGGTTCTTCATTTTCCGGTATGGCTGACCTTTATGCAGGACTTTTTTGTATTTAGTAGTGGATTGCTATAAATGTTGGCTCTTTTTTAAGGGGCAATCTTTTTTTGTCTCTTCTGTCTTCCTGGTGGAGAGAATATAAAGTAACTTTTAAAAATTTTAAACAAATCATTATAAATTAGATTATGAGAGACATATTTTCTCCTTTTCCCAAAGTTGTTAAAATTTGTTGGCATTGCTTTTATAGCCAGAAAAAAAAAATACTTAAAGGAATTAATAGAAATAACTTCTACTGGTACTAAAAACAGTCTACATAGGTATTCGCTATGATGGAGGAGGAGGTAAGAAGAGGGAAGAAAAAAACCAGTGAAACAGGACAAGTAGCAAGAAAGTGTTACAAATAGGAAGAAGAAAGTTACAAGACAGGTTAAATTTATTGTATCAATAATGTACAATGGGATGAATATACCTTCTATGAGAAGAAGGCTTACTGCAAAGCTTTTTTTGAAAAAGCCTAGTTATGTACTGTATATAGGACACGTGAATAAACAGAATGATTGAAAGAAATTGTAAATTCAAGAGTAGGGATACCAGGCAAATTATAACAGAGAGCAAAAGGGGGTCACAATGTTTAATTTGACAGAGCTAAAAAAGTGATACGTGGAACAGATTATAATGGTGAATTATGTAAGCCGTATTACTGATATCATGGATCAATATGTGTCAGGTTATACAGAACTGAAATGTAAATGATAAAAAATTGCAATAAAGAGAATTATTAGATCTCAGTAGTTTAGAAATTTTCTAAACTACTCTAAATTTAGTTCTTCTCTAAATTTGTGACAGATCCAGCTGATAATTATATCATTCCTATATTCTGTATTTTTATTTCAGATGAGGTATAAGACTAATAGAAAATTTCAGACCATTCCAAAGAGTAGATAGAAATAATAGGTATCCTAGATCCTCCAGTGAAATGAAATTAGAGCTAGGCAGTGAAGATGAGGAGGAAGTTTGGTAATTTGCATATCTTTTGTAACACTCTTGGGTTAAAGAAGAAATCAAAACTGCAGTTTTAAGGTGTATAAATAATAAAATAACGCCGATGTATACAGTGTTTTGCTTTCTGATTTAAAAGAAAACAACAACTCCTTATGTGTTCTGGTTTCAGGAAGATAGTTGAAGGACAGCATGCAAAACAAATGTTTCTTGACTGTTTGTAATGTGCAGGGCATTTTAGTTCCATGTGGGGTACAACTGAATAAGACTGTGAGCTTTGGAGCTTGTAATTGAATGGATTTTATTATAGAAAGCACATCAGTGGTAAATTATTGGGGATGTGTATATGAAAAGTCCTCTGTAATTTCTTTGTTAAGAAACTATAGGGTTCATTATGATCATTTTAATTTTCAAAAGAGGTACTTACAGTACCCAAATGGAAAGAAGTAGGTTGTTAGAGCAGACTGACTGAACTCTGTAGACTGTCCGGAGATCTTGCTTCCTTTTTACCTCTGTCTCCTGTTGGCAGTTCTCCTTCACTGGACAGTGTTATCTTTCTGGGTTTCAGATTCTTCATACTATAAATGAGGAAATTGAATTACAATATAAGGTTCTTCATACATGTTATTTTTGTGTAGCTATGAATAAACAGCTTTAAATAGTATTGAGCATTGATTCATTTTCAGTCTGTAGAGACTAAACTAAACTTCTGTTCTGGTAGAGGAGAAAGACAAACCCACGGTTCCATGCAAGCAGAGGGGGTCACATATATCTGAAGAGACAGAGAATGAAAAGCCCTGGGTTTTCAACACAGAGTTAGTATGACACCTGAGCTGTTCTTGGAGATAAGTTTGTCAGGGGAACAACAAAGGAGACGGTTCTCTGCTCAGGAAGTAATAGGACATACAGAGGCAGAGAAGTGAGTGTTGTACATTTGGGAAACTGCGATAACTTGCAAAGTTAGTTTGACACTTTGTAGGTAGCATGGATTTATAGTGGAGTAGAAAGACATCAAGCACGAGGTATATGGGAACCAAATTGTAAAAAAGACATGCTTTACTGTAAAGACAATAATTAACCATGGAAGTGTGGTGGGTTTTTTGTTTGTTTTGTTTTGTTTTGTTTTGTTTTGTTTTGTTTTTTGGCGGTGTTGGGAAGTAGCCCAATTGAGATAGATGCAGAGATAGCACTGAATAAACTGGCAGTCCAGGGGAGACGTGATAGAGTCTTAATTAAAGTAATGGCAGTAAAGATAGATTTTAGAATAGGTCTCTGAAATGGGTAAACAGGTATCTGTGACAGCCCTGGAAATATATGCAAGGTTTAGTATGTGAATGTATTTTCCTTTGGAGAGGGTCTACAAATTTCATCAAGTCATATAAGAGAGCTGTTAGGGTAAATATATATCATAGGGAAACTTGACAGGGTGACATTCTACAAACTATGAAGTTTAAATTTTACATGATTTATCAGTGACTAATCTAATGTTTTCTCACTTTTTATAGTGGACAGGCCAAAATCTCAGCAAGTTCGAACCTCTAGTACAATAAGGCGAACCTCTTCTTTGGATACGATAACAGGACCTTATCTCACAGGACAGTGGCCACGGGATCCTCATGTTCATTACCCTTCATGCATGAAAGATAAAGCTACTCAGGTAAAATGAGCAAATAAAAAATCAGTTTTATTACCCTGCAGTTCTGTTTTGATCACAATAAAGAAAATGTAATTTCAATAAATTTTTCCAAATTTGAAATACAATATATTCAACCAAAGAAGGAAGCCATTTCTTTTAATAAGTTTTAGACTAATTGTTTTTTGTCATTTGGGTTTTAAAAGTTTTAAAATTATTTAAATTTTAATAAATAAATTTAAAGAGCACATCAGCTTATATTACATGGTTTTTGAGACTTATAGTTTTAAGATTGCTTANTAATTATATTAGAAAATATAAATAATTTTTGAAGAAAAGTTTACACAGTTCGTGAAAATAATTTATAAAGTACTAGCACATAGCTAAAGTAATATGTTAAACGATTTTGTTTGTTTAAAATTTTTTTAATGTTTATTTATTTTTGAGAGAGAGACAGAGCATGAGCAGGGGAGGGCCAGAGAGAGAGGGAGACACAGAATCCGAAGCAGGCTCTAGGCTCCGAGCTGTCAGCACAGAGCCCGACGGTGGGGCTCAGACCCACAAACCGTGAGATCATGACCTGAGTCGAAATCCGATGCTAAACCAACTGAACCACCCAGACGCCCCTGTTTGTATGTTTAAAACCAAGACTAGAAATCTTGAGATCTAAATAGAACATGTACTGTTTGTCACACTTTTTCTACTTATGGAAGGTTCCCCAACCTTTTGATTTGAGAAGCTTTTCCTTCCAAGTTCAGGAAAAAATCTTAAAACATCTTTCTTGCTGATTTCTGAGTTCTTGACCGTGTCTTCATAATAGTGGTCAATCACCATTATGAAGAATATTAAAAGTATAAGAGATGGTTGCTGGCTTTAAAGAACTTACAGTATAGTTGAAAAGATGGGATGTAAATTTATGAAAATCAGTAACAGAAGAGAGTATATAATTAGATGTTTGATGAATGGAGCATTTAAATGTGAGAGGGTTCAAAGGAATGGGAAGATTTTGGGTTTTGTAGGTTAGGGAAATGGAAGAATTTGAGTTTCATGTCTGAATAAAAAGGGAGAAAATTTGGATACGATCTGTGAGAATCTTCTCAATTTTTGTAATTTTCTCAGGCAAGCTTGAAGCCAAGGTTTATTATCTTTATTGTCCATCCTATCAATTTTGTCTTTGCAGTATTTTATGCTACCCTTAGTCTTTTGCTTTCCAATCTTTGTGAGGAAAAGGATCAGTTTGATATGGTAGGCAGTGGTCTTCTCAAGTAGAAATAACTAGTAAAATTCAGAGATGTGGGTCTGGACACTTAGAAATGGACACAGATAATTCAAGACCATCTTTTTGGAAGAGGAGGATTCATAAGTGTGATAAAATGTAGACATGGCATTTAAAGAAAGAAGGTCAAGAGACCAAGTACTTCATCTTTGGAAATGCACACAGGGAAAGAGAGAAAACTAATGTATTCACAAGAACTATGTAAGATGACACAGATGGGGAAGCAGAGACTTTGAGTAGTTCAAGGACTTAGGATATAAAGTTAGGAAGTGTTGGAGCCAGGTGTCGAATATAGGTTAATTTGTCAGTCATTCTGAGCTTCAGTTTTTTTGGTGCTGTTAGAATAAATGGACTATTGGGCATGGGTGTTTTACCTAGTAGAGTAACTGGCATATTTAAAGATGGTAGCTCTTCTTTTTAGGTTTTAAAAATTCCTACGTTTTATTGAATATATGCTTTATCCAGACAGTATCCAGAAACAGAGGAGCCAGCTAAAGAACAAAAGCTAAGAGAAGAACTGAAATAGTCTAGCCTTAGAAGCCAAAGGGAAAGATGTTCCAAGCAAGAATTGTTAACCCTATCAGGTGCTAAAGAGAGAGGTTGTGGAGAATAAGGACTAAAGTTAAGGATTAGGGACCCATTATCTTGGAGAGTGTAGTACTGAATTTATAGAGGAGAAAACAGATGTTTCGGAGTTAAGAAGAAAACTATATAGAGATAGAAAAGAGGGCACTGGCTCTGCTTCTTAAGCTTGTCTGTTTCTTTATCAGTGTGATGAGGTTAGTGAAACCTAACTCATCATAATGTTATATAACTATGACCGTATATGAAAGTGAATATGTCAGTATCCTTAGATTATTAGTAGTAGATACAGAGATGCACATTTGTAACATTTGCATGATTTGGAGCAAATACAAATGAGGACATACCATATTTGTGTAACAAACTATTACATAAAATATATTTTGTCCTTCCACTTTGGCAAGTAAACCTTCACATGGACCTTGAACTTCAAGTTTGAACTAAGAAATCCTGGATTCCTGAGACCTACATATCAGGATGTTTCTGCATGCGTTGACCCCACCCCGCCTTCTGAGCCTAAACCCCTATCTTTTCCTACCCTACACACCATTCTATTCTCTGAGAGGTGGCTTCACACATAGGTTTTAATGCCCCAGTCCTCACATCCATGCTTCATTCATATTCTTTCAGAAGGTGAGACCCAGGGAATAGGTTCTTTCAGAACTTAGAAGCCAGGCTGCTCTGTTTAGGTAAGGAATTCCTGGGTCTAGATTACCCAGAGCATAGTCTGTCGCAGAGGTGTGGGCTTATGGTGTGTATGTCCTTTTGAACCCATGGTCTCTTTACCTTTGGGGAGGGGTGTGGCTAGGAGAGGGCCAGAGCAGTTCCTCCTAAAACTTGAGGTCCAGGACAGAGGTCTGACTGGATCTCTATATAAAATCATTTATTTGAGAAACAGCGTTGAAAGGAAGGTAAAACATCGGATTCATTTTACAGATAAGATACTGAGGCATGGGGAAGTTAAGTAATTTGCACTTGGTTATATAGCTAATAAAAACAAAGAAATTTGAACTCAGATTTGGCTGATTCCAAAGTTGTTGCTTTTTCTCCAGTTCCCCACTCTTTCTCATAGTAACCCCTGAAGCATATAGACTTAACCCAGTGTTTGCTTCAGAAGCGTAAGAAATGGTCTTGCCCCCAAGCCTCTGTTGGTTTAATTGAAGGTACAAGAGAGGAATGTACGAGGTTTTTGTTTGTTTTTTCTTTTTCTTTTATTGTCACATCCATTCCTTTTGCGTTAACTCCTGAACTCCGAGGGAGGCAAGTAGAAGTTCTTGTTTATTTAGGGTAAGTTAGTGGAGGGAAGGTGGTACAGTCTGCTTACTACAGACACTAATATCTAGGCTATCTGGTTTGGGTGGAGGGTGTCTCTAGTATTTTTTTTCCTTTCATATTTCCAGACTTCAGCTACCTTAATTACTAAGGGTTAGGAATGAAATTCTCAATGTTTAATACACCTACACATTGGGCCTTTTAAAAAGAAGTAGCATAGTGTTGTGAAAAACACTGTGGACTTTGGAGACGGATCATGTGTTCAACTTAAGTTTCAGTATGTGAGAACCTTCTGGGATGATGGAAGTTTTGTATATCTTGATAGAGGTTTTGGTTATATGAGTGAATGCATTTATCAGAACTTTTACAAGTATACACTTGTGCATTTTACTATGTAACTTAAAAAATATAGAGCATAAACAAATATTGAACTCTAATCATATGTTTAGGAGTGAAATATATTGCTGTCTTCAACTGACTTTGAAATGAATCAAAAATAAGTTCAGTTGATGGATAGGTAGATATATGATGAAGCAAGTATAGCAAAGTGTTACATAGAGTATCTAAATGTTGGCTTTTTGAGTGCTCACTGAGCAGTTATTTTCAGTGAACTGTAAGTTTGAATGTTTTAAAATGTTGGAAGAATAATCATGGCCACTGAATTAACTGTCATGTGGTCCAAACTTCAGTTTCTTTTTCTGTAAATTGAAGCTAGTAATACCATATTTGCAGAATCACGTATTTGTATTGAGGACTGAAAGAGACAGCTTCACATGTTTAAGGCTGAACATTGCCAACTTGTTAGAATAATCTGTAGCTTAATAGAAATAAAAACTAAAAACCCTTTGTGGAATTTAATATTACTTTAACATATTAGCCTTGCAGATCCAACCTTTTTTTAAATAAAATTTATTACCAGTTCCTAAAATTACAGTTACCATAATCAGACAGAAGTATTTTCTCAGTTTTCAACATGTTATCTAAAGCTTCATCTCAGACAGATTTATAATTCTGTGTGAGCATATTTTTAAATGAGACAGTAGTACATATGCTTTTTATAAAGTGGTCAAACCATAAAAACAGAGCAGTAATAAAAGGTCCCAGGTATAGTAGCAAATACCACATTCTCTTCACAGATATACACATTGTCGCTCCATGTCACATGATAGGATTTTACTTCCTTGCCCACTTAAAGTTAAGTTTGGCCATGAGACTTACTATAGGAAGAAGCTTTAAAGAGCTGGTGCACCAAAACTAAACAAGGACACCATAAGAAAAGAAAATTACAAGCTGGTATCCCTGATGAATTTAGATGCAAAACACCTCAACAATATTACCAACCCTAATTCAGCAGTACATTAAAAGGATCAAACACCGTGATCGGTGGGATTTATTCCAGGAAATAAGGATGGTTCAACATCTGCAAATTGTTCAGTGCTGTACACCATATTAACAAAATGAAGGATAAACATCATACGATCATCTCAAGAGATGCAGAAAAAGCATTGGACAGAGGTAAACATTGATCTATGAAGAAGACTTTCAACAAAGTGAGTACAGAGAGAATGTATCTCAATGTAATAAAAGCCAAGTGTGACAAGCCCGCCCATAGCAAACATCGTAATCAATGGTGAGAAACGGAAAGCTTTTTGTCTAACGTCAGGAACAAGATAAAGATGTCCACTCTTGCCACTTGTATTCAACTTAGTATTAGACATCTTAGCCAGGGCAGTAAGGCAAGAAAAAGAGATAGTAGGCTTCCACATTGGAAAGGAAGAAATTAAACTGTCATTATTTTCAGGTGACGTGATGCTCTATATAGAAGACACTGAAGACTTGGTTAATCATAAGGTTGATAGAACTAATGAATTCAGTATGAAGTTGCAAGATACAACATCAGTATACAGAAATCTGTTGTATTACTTTACACTAATGCATCAGAAAGAGATACTAAGAAAGTCCCATTTTAAAATTGCACCAGCGCCGTCTGGGGGCCTCAGTCGGTTAACTGTCTAACTTCAGCTCAGGTCATGATCTCAGGGGTCATGAATTCAAGCCCCATGTCGGGCTGTGTGCTGCCAGCTCAGAGCCTGGAACCTGCTTTGGATTCTGTCTCCCTCTCTCTGCCCCTCACCCACTCACACTCTGTCTCTCTTTCTCTCTCAAAAATAAACATTAAAATTGCATCAAAAAGAATAAAATACTTAGGAAATAATCTAACCAAGGAGGTGAAAGACTTGTACACTGAAAACTATATAAGACATTGACTAAAGAAACTGAAGAAGATACAAATAGAAATATATTCCATTCTCCTCTATCAGAAGAATTAATATTGTTAAAATGTTCATGCTACCCAAAACAATCTGCAGACTCAGTGTAATCCCTGTCAAAATTCCAATGACATTTTTCACAGAAATAGGAAAAATAATTTAAAAATTTGTATTGAACCACAAAAGACCCTGAATAGCCAAAGCATCTTGAGAAAGAACAAAGCTAGAGACATCCTACTCCCTGATTTCAAACTATATTACAAAGCTATAGTAATCAAAACAGTGTGATATTGGTATAAAAACAAACACAGAGATCAACGGAACAGAGAACCAAGAAATAAACCCATGCATATGTGGTCAGTTAGTTTATTACAAAGAAGCAAAGAATATACAATGAAGAAGGGACAGGTCTCTTCGATAAATGATATTGGGAAAACTGGACCACTATCATACACCATACACAAAATTTAATTCAAAATGGATTAGCGACTTGAATGTAAGACCTGGAACTGTAAAAAATTCTAGAAGAAAACATCGGTGGTAAGCTTCTTGACATGGGTCTTGGTGATGATTTTTTGGATTTGACATTAAAAGCAAAGGCAGCAAAAGTAAATACGTGGGACTACATCAGACTAAAAAATTTTTGCACAGCAAAGGAAACCATCAATAAAATGAAAAGACATCCTACTGAATAGGAGACCATGTTTGTGAGTTATATCCAGAATATCAAAGAAGTCCTATAGCTCAATAGCAAAACAAGCAATCCAATTAAGAAATGGACAGAAGATCTGAATACATATTTTTCCAAAGAAGACATTTAGATGGCCAGAAGGAAAATGAAAAGATGCTCAGCGTCACTAATGATCAGGGAAATGTAATCAAAACCACAATGAGATAGCACCGCACACCTGTACAAATAACTTTTATCAAAAAACCAATTAGCCAGGATGTGGAAAAAAAGTAAACACTTATGCATTGTTGGTGGGAAAGTAAATTGGTGCAGGCACTATGGAAGATGGTATGGAGTTTTCTCGAAAAATTAAAAATAGAATTACCATATGATCCAGTAATTTCACTTCTGGGTATTTATCCAAAGAAGACAAAAACACTAACCTAAAAAGATACATGTACCCCCATGTTCATTAGAGCATTATTTTCACTACCCAAGGTATGAAAGCAACCAAAGTGTTCACCAACAGATGAGAAGATAAGGAAGTTGTGGTATGTGTGTGCAATGGAATATTACTTAGTCATAAAGAAGGATGAAATCCTACCATTTGCAGCAGCATAAATGGACTTTGAGGACATTATACTTGAGTGAAATAAATTAGACAGAATATGATCAATTATGACCTTACTTACATGTGGAATCCTTAAAAAAAAATAAGCTCATAGATGCAAAGAACAGATTGATGGTTGCTGAGAGTAGGGGCAGGCAGAATGGGTGAAGGGAGTCAAAAGGTACAAGCTTCTAATTATAAAATAAATAATTTGTCTAGGGGATGTAATGTACAGCATGGCAACCATAGCTAATAATCCTGTATTGTATATTTAAAAGTTGCCAAGAGAGATGCCTGGGTGGCTTAGTCGGTTAAACGTCTGACCTTGGCTCCCATCACGATCTCACTGTTTGTGAGTTCCAGCCTTCCATTGGTCTCTGTGCTGACAGCTCAGAGCCTGGAACCTGCTTTGGAATCTGAGCCACCCCCTGCCCTTTCCCCGCTTGTGCACTTTCTTTCTCAAAAATGAATAAACACAAAACAAAGTTGCCAAGAAAGAAAATCTTAGAAGTTCTCATTGCAAGAAAAAATTTCCATAACTAGGAGTGGTAACAGTGTTATCTAGACTTATTGTGGTGGTCATTTCACAGTGTATACAAATACTGAATTATTAGATTGTACACCTTAAGGTAACATAATACTCTGTATTGGTTATATCTCAGTAAACTTAATGAAAGAGCTGGTGTTTTTCACTCTAACAGGAGTAGCTTCAAGCATACTTACTGTTACTATTTTTTAATGTTTTATTTATTTGTTTATTTTTTGAGAGAGAGAGAGAGAGCATAAGCAGGGGAGGGTCAGAGACAGAGGGAGACATCGAATCTAAAGACAGGCTCCAGGCTCTGAGCTAGCTGTCAGCACAGAGCCCAACGCGAGGCTCGAACCCACGAACCATGAGGTCATGACCTGAGCCGAAGTCGGACACTTAATCAACTGAGCCCCCCAGGCACCCCAAGCATACTTATTTTACTTATTGTTTTTCTTCTAAAATCAAAAGTGATTTTTCAGATGTGAAATACCATTTCATTATGGAAATGAATATGTTGTTTTGATTCATAACCTATGATATAGTGAATTTCTTTACTTGATTACTTAATAATTGATCATGATTACATTTCTAGAATAAGTACTATTTATGGAATTCTTTTTTAAAAGTATACAAATAAAGCATTTGTTAATACTATATTTGTTTCAAAATTCAGAAATGAGGTCTGAATTTTTTTTTTTTTCATAATGTAATCCTTAGTGTTATACTTGCTTCACAAAAAGATTTTGCAAGATTTCCTTCCTTTGTGCTCTGGAGCAATGGTGAAAATATCATCCCAATTACCTGTTACTTAGGTTTGAAAAAATTTTACCTATGAAGCTAACTAGACTAGTATGTTTTTAGATTGTAACTCTTTTAGTAAAATCTCAGTTTTTTTCAGTGGTTCTCAGTTTTAGTTTCTATTTCTTCCGTTCAGTATTTTCATTTGAATACAATCCATTTCATCCAGTTTTTCAAGTATATTTGCATAGTTTCACAAAATATTCTTGCATAGTTTTTTGAATTTCTTGTATATATGTAGTTATTTTTCTTATATTACTGTGCATGTGTGTTTTAAGTGATTAAATTTATTAGGTTACATAGCATACAAAAAATGTTACGGTGTTGAAGTTATTTTCCTGTTTTTCTTTTTTCTGGTTCATTGCTCTCTGACTTCGCTCAGTCATTGTACTTTCTTCTGCCTTTCTGGAGTGTATATTTTTCCTAGATTCTAGAGATAAATGCTTAGTTTTTTGTATTTGTGGTGTTATTTCTTGCTTAGTAATATTAAGTGATTTTTATGTCAAGATTCATCCTCTGAGCTCAGCTTTGGTTAGTATATAATGTTTACATTATTTATATTTTGTAAGATAACTGTGTAGTTTCAGTTTTGATATCCTGTTTAGTATACGAGAGCTTTTTGTTTTGTTTTTAATTTCTAAATGGTTAAAGTAGCTTTTCCTCATAAAAATTTAATTTCTTGCTTTATTGTTTAGAGTATAGAATTCTACGTCTTTTAAAACTTGGGTGACATTTACTTTGTGGCCTAATGTAAGGTCATATTTGTTTTTTTTTAATGCTTTGAGTATTTGAAAATGAGGTATAGACTTTTAGATACAGAATTCATTACATATTAATTCAGTGTTATTAATTATATTATTCAGCTTCCGTATAGCCCCGTTGATTTATGTCTGTTTGTTCCATCATGAGCTGGCAGTTGCTGAATTAAGATTTCTGTTGATGCGTTTTTCCAGTGGTCATTGTATTATATATCTGAAGAATATAGATGTATAAAGATTTATGTCCATTGTATCTTCCTTTTGGTTGGTATTGATTATTATTATGGGATACTCTGTCTTGATTAATATTTTTTCTCTGAATATAGTCTTTTTATGATATAAATTAATATTGAAAACTCTTTCATTTATTTTTCCATTGGTCAAGAGCTCTGGTTCTAAAATCAGACTGGTTTTGAATCTTAGCCCTAGCATTTTTCAGCTTTCTAATTCTGGGCAAATTAACTTTACCTCTGTGTCTGGGTTTTCTCATTTGTTGATGCAATAGTATACCTCATAGAATCATCATAAGCATTAAATTGAGTTAATGCATTTGAAATGCTGAGAATAGTGACCAACACATTAAGTGTCAATAAATACTTGCTATTATTATTTACATTAACTAGCAGAGAGGGAGAAAGGTGAATGTTTGGATAGTTGCCATGGTACTGTGGATTCACTGCTGGAAAGCAAAACTTCAAAAGGAGATTTCTTCCTCCTTTCTTTCACCTCTTTCCCATGGTTTTTATTTCTTAGTTTGTTTTTGTCTTTTGTCTTTTCTGGTAAATCTTGCTTTTGCTGGAAAATGAATGAATACATTTTGGAGTCCTCTGTTGTATTTCCCTATTAGGGAAAAATGATGTGGTAAGCATGGCAGTTTTAAAAAACGTCTGATGGGCAAGTGAGGTAAGAATAGCTTTTTTGTATATAAATCTTTCCATTTTGACTGCCTATCTGTCTACCCCCTTCATTCATTTTCCCTTCAAATTTAGTATCGGAGACAACTTTAGAATTGTTCTTGTTTACTTCTTATATTCTTTGAGGGATAATAGATGGGATGGTTAGATCTTAAGTGAAATTCTGCATACTCTGCTTTTATTTTTCAGATGATGTTTCTCTTTGGCATTTTTTTAAAATATTTTTTATTTATTTCTAGGAGAGAGAGAGAGAGAGAGACAGCGTGAGCAGGGGAGGGTCAGAGAGAGAGGGAGATACAGATTCTGAAATAGGCTCCAGGCTCTGAGCTGGCAGTCAGCACAGAGCCCGACGCGGGGCTTGAACCCATGAACTGTGAGATCATGACCCAAGTGAAAGTCGGACGCTTAACCGACTAAACCCCCCAGGCGCCCCGGCATTTTTTTTTTTTTTTTTTAAGTTAATCTTCAGGGGCACCTGGGTGGCTCAGTCATTTAAGCTCCCAACTCTTGATTTCAGCTCAGATCATGTCATGGTTCATGGGTCTGCATTGGGCTTCATGGAGCCTGCTTGGGATTCTTCCACTTGCTTTCTTTCTCTCTCAAAATTAAACAAACATTAAACAAATAAAATTAATTTTAAAATTTGAAGTATGAAACATTTAAACATGCCAAAAGTACATCAAATAGCATTTTTATTTTTCTTAATTTTATTGTTTGACTGTATAGTTTTGTGATCCTACCTCTATGCTCGCATCTTTCTCTAGAAATTTATTTATTTTTATTTGTTTTTAAGGAACAGCTCTGGAATAAGTACTTCTTAGCATTTGGCTTTAGCCACGTTTGATAAAGTCAACAATTCTGAACCAAAATATATACATTTTTTGCTGTTTAAATTATATTTACTTTTTCTCCCTTTGTGAACAGAGCTTGGCTGGGGACTTTAATCAAAGGAGCAGGTGATATACCTCAAATAGTAATAGATCCTTTTAAGAGAGAACTTTCAGTTTTTATATTCTGATCAGAAACTCATTTCCTGACCAAAAGTCATGCTTAATAACAGCTGGTTGGGTTTCCTGTGCCCTTGTTAAACAAGTTTGTTTAAGAAGCAGCAGTTGGTAGAACCATTTTGGGGAGTGAGAGGCTTTTCTGGAAATGGAAACAAGTCTAAAGACTTGGCCATCGTGGCCTGTTAGGTTGCATTCCAGGGACCTACATTGTTACTTTTATTGAGCTGGTCACTAACTGGCTGTTGAGTAAATGTATAAAGATTCCTTCCTGTTGAGGATCACCTTTACTTTCTCTTCCAGCTGTTAGCAGATTCAGAGAGAGAATCGTATAATCCTAGAGTCCAACAGTCCACACGAAGTAGTCCTGTTCCTAATTTAGGGAGTAATATTTTTGGTTGCCAAAGGAATATACTCAGCTGTGTTGATGAAAAAGTTAAACCCGTGGCTAAGATATTTAATATTTTATTCATCAGATTCAAATATTATCTCTAAAATTACCAGCAACTCAAAATTCTGCCTACTGATTTTTAATAGGTAATACATTCATTTGATTCTAAACAAAGGAAAAGAATTTAGCAGGGAGCCTTGCCCATACCCCTCTACTTGGGTTTCCGCCCATTACCAGAGACAACAGGTAACAAAATAACCTGCTTTCCTTGGTCTTTTCCCCCATGCCTTTACGCCTAATTTAGCTCTAGATAAAATTGTGAAGTAGTTTTTACTTATTTTTAACAACCCTCTTCTAGTCTCATCTTGGCTTTTGTTGTCTGGAACATTGGTTCTCATACTTTTATATATTTTAACCCATCAATTTTCTGTTAAAAATCCTATAATAGCAATAAACAATTACCATTTACTTAGATGTCTCTTAGTTGCATTAAGCTTTAAGAATTTAAGAATTCAGGGGCTCCTGGGTGGCTCAGTCGGTTGGGTGTCCGACTTCAGCTCACCTGATCTCACTGTTTTCAAGTTCTATCCCTGCTTCAGGCTCTGTGCTGACAGCTCAGCCTGCTTCTGATTCTGTGTTTCCCTCTCACTCTGTTCCTCCCCTGCTCACTCTCTGTCTCAAAAATAAACATATATTAAAAAATAATTTTAAAAAAAGAATTTAAGAATTGAATCATAGTTAAATGTAGAGTATGAGAAAGTAATATACCTTTCAACTTAATAGCTACTTTGTATAAATGGATGGTTGGAATAGAATATATGACATTCATAGGAAACAGGAGTATAACCAAGTGAAAACAGTACTCATTGCTGTTCGAATTCTCATAGCTTTTGAGGGATAACTATTTTGGGGGGATAACTGTTGCAATGAGGATTACATAAAATAATCCATGTTAAGCCTTCTAGCACAGTATTTAGGACATGGCAGATACTTGTAAATGTTAGTTGCCTTTGATTTAGAATCTGCAGTATTTTACTGTCAGTGGGCTTAAATACAATGATACTGAATTAAGTGGACAAAAAGTCATTATTACAAACATCAACAATTGATTATGCAATTATGAACATTAAGTCTGAGTTGGTAGGAAATGGCGTAGAAATTATACAGATAACTCCACAGCATTGTAGGGGCCTGAAACTTAGTAAACAATTCCTGGTAGGTCAGGATTCATTCAGTCCTAAGTAGCTCTTGTTGTCCCTGTGCTGTCTTACAAGTAAGAAACAGCACTTGACATTTGTGGGTCCACGTATGAGAAGGGGGAGTTATATTGTTGAGGTAACTCCTCCCTTCCTCATCACTTAGGTATCTTATGCTACCAGTCAAGCACTGTTAGTTCTTTTTAGGACTTTGGAATGATGTGGAAGTAATTTTGGAAGATGTCTCGTAGTCATCTATGTTGCTGATTTTCTCTCAGGTATGAGAGATTTTTTTTTTCAATGCTGTCAAGAAACAACAAAGGTAATTTAAATCCTGGGTAATTCAGAGGCAGTTATATTCCAATGGGATTGCTAAAAAGTGTTTGAGAATATTATTTTTTTAAAAGTAAATTGCTTTCACTTTTTTACATGTGGAATCAATTTTTTGAATCCCAGCAATGAAGATAAATTGTAATTTAAAAGATTGCAATACCATAAAATAAATTCTAGTAATCTCTAAAATCTGAAAATTAGATCTCCTCATTTGATTTTAAATCTCTTCCAATAGTAGTGATAGAATTTGTCAGAAAAGGTATTATTAAGTGTAAGTACCAAGTAATAAATTTAAATATTGTTTGTACTTTTAATTCCTCACATAACTAGAGTCTATTTGTAACTGTTGCTATAAAAAGCCAGAGAATAGTATATATTTTTAGGTTTTTATTTTGTTTATTTTGAGAGAGAGAAAAAGGGGGAGAGAGAGCGCCTGTGCAGGCGCATGAGTTGAGGAGGGACAGGGAGAGGAGGAGGAGGAGAGAGAGAGAATCCCAGGCAGCCTCCATGCTTCCCACTGAGCCTGACATGGTGCTCAGTCTCATGACTGTGAGATCATGGCCTGAGACAAATCAAGAGTAAGATGCTTAACCAACTGAATCACCCAGGTGCCCTGAGAATAATACATTGCATCTTTAATTTTTGTGTTAAATGTTCTCCACATGACTTGAGAAACCTAACTGGATGGGTTATTAATCTGCAGTGCCTCCTGGCCTCTTCTATTGTATTACTTGACTGGTGCCTCTATATGATTTGAAACTTGGCAAGAGAAGCATGACAGGAAATACCAGTTAGTTTTGAGAAAGTGCAAACAATCCTTGAGACTTTCAGGTTCAGCGATATATGGGTTTTTTTTAATTGAAAGAGGAGATTGATTTGTAGTTGCCTCTTTTACTTAAATATTTTTAGTAACAGTTTTATTGAGATATAATACACCATCTAGTTCATCTACTTAAAAGTGTACAGTTCAGTGGTTCTTCATATATTGAAGGTTGTGCAACCATTGCTATAATCAATTTTAGAATATTTTCATCCCTCCAAAAAGAAAGCACTGCACTCATTAGCAGTTAACTGTTTTTCCCCAGTCCTCTTTCCCTCAGTGGTAGGCATCCATCAAATCTACTCCCTGCCTCTGTAGGTTTGTATATTATGAACAGTTCAAATAAATGGACTCATGCAATTTGTGACCTTTCATGTCTGGCTTTTACTTAGTGTAGTATTTTTAAGGTTCATTCATGTTGTAACATGTATCAGTACTTCATTCCTTTTTATCGCTAACTAATATTTTAGGGTATAGACTGGAATTTATTACATTCATGAGTTGATGTACTGTGAACATTTGTGCACAAGTTTTTGTGTGGACACATACTTTCATTTCTCTAAGAGTTGCTGGATCATATGGTAGCTCTGTGTTTAACTTTATCAGGAGAACATTTTTAGATACTTTGTCCTTCACATAATTACAGTGTACCATAAAAGGCATACCTGAACTGAATTATAACTTCCTGTCAGTATTCTCGTCAATAACTTCCCACTAATATTTATGAGTGTTTGCCATTTCAACGACCTTCAGTTTTCACTTATTATTTATTACTTAGAGTGATAAAGTGTTACTCTAAACACTTAAATGTTCCTGCTTATCTGAAGTCTCCAACTCCAGGGGCACCTAGATGGCTCAGTAGGTTGAGCATCTGACTCTTGATTTTGGCTCAGGTCATTATCTCACTGTTGATGAGTTTGAGCACCACATTGGGCTCTATGCTGATGATGTGTCTCCCCTCTCTCTCTGTCCCTACCCTGCTTGTGCTTTCTCTCTCAAAACAAATAAATAAACTTAACAAAGAAATTTAAAATCTCTAGCTTCATTCCTGTAGCCAGTACTTGGTGATCTATATGTAGACCGTTATAGTCTGGAGAAAACTCTAACCCTCCTAGTCAAAAGAAACCTGAAAAATATGTTATATGGTGTATACTAACATTCTAACTTTAGTGTACCGTGTAACCTGTCTTCCAAAATAGATTTGACATTTGTGTCTAAAGTTAAGAGGGCTTCCTCAGGGTAGGTATATGGTCACACTTACCAATCATATAGTGTAGCTATGTTTTTTTTATTAAACTCCTGTTTTTAACTGAAAACAGTCATCATTGTAGAAAATTTAGAAAATACTGAAAAATCACAGAATTAGTTACTTATATTCCTAATATCCAGATATAGCCATTTGGTAGCATTTTGATGTATATCTTTTTATATTTTTATTATTTACATTTTAAAAATAAAACCATTTTAAAAATAGAATTCACATGATATTATAGGTAGTGTTTTGTAACCTTTCTCACAAGTCATAGCATTTTCCCATGCCAGTAAGCGTTCCTAGACATGATTTTAAGGCTTTTTTTTTTTTTTTTTTTACTGATTTTTATTCTCCTTTGGCTGAAAAAAATTTACAGATTTACTGTAGCATAATCTAGAATCCTCACTACTATTTATAGTTTGAAATCTCTCTTTCTAGCCCTTTTTGTTTGTATGTATTTTCTTACTGAAGTGGGATTGTCATCCATGCACGATGGCTTTCACGTTGTGAGAATGTGCCACAATTTTTCATTTCTCTTCTGATAGACATTTAATTTATTTCTGGTGTATATCTCAGGTTAATTCTTAGAATTATTGTGACTATTGTTAAGGTTGTTGGCACACTTATTATGATTACTCTTTCTCAAATTAGCATTTCTTATAGAGAATGGCAGATTTATTCATTTTATCATGTGTAGCACAGATGCAATAATTAATTTCTGTGGTATTTCCTGTTTTCAGAAATTGCAGTTCGCTAACACTCTCCCTCTCCCTCCCCTTAACCTTAAGAAATATAGCTTCTTAATGCTTCTGAATAAGTTCCCTGTTTACTAGTCTGGAAAATCACAAACCATTCACAGATTTTCATTCAGTTGTGTTTTGAGCACACTGCGGCCTAATTAGATAAAGATTTTATACACTTTGCTTAAATACTCGGGCATGTTAATTCTTGCTAGGGACTATTGCTTAATGTTCCTCAGTAAAGAAAAATTTCTACCTATCAATATAACTTTCTTTGTGGCTCCAAATGATATTTACATTAGCTTATGGTAATTTCTGAAGATGTAATTAAATGCAAATTGATATTATACTTGTTAATGGATATTAGCCTACAAGAAAAAGGAGTGGATAAGATGGTCAACGTGGCACCTTGAGTGCAAAATCTTTTATTCATTTTTATTTCCTTAGTCTGATAGTGGTTTTCAAACTTGAGTTTGCATCAGAATCATCTGGAGAGCTTGTTAAAACATAGATTGCTGAACCATATCTCAGAATTCCGGATTTAGTAATTCTGGGATTGACCCTGAGAATCTGCAGCTCTAATATTATTCCAGATGAGGCCGGTGCTGCTCATCCACCGACCACACTTTGAAACTGGTGTAACCTGATGAACACATAATTTGCTATATAGTTGAAGGGATAACAATAGTAGAATCATAGTTTTTTTGTGTGTTCATTTTTATTTTTATGTTATTTTTTAAAAGCATTTTTTAAAATGTTTATTTATTTTGTGAGAGACAGAGAATGAGAGAGGTGTGTGCACTCAAGAGTCAGGGGTACCTGGGTGGCTCAGTCAGTTAAGCATCCCACTCTTGATCTTAGCTCAGGTCATGATCTCATGGTTGGTGAATTTGAACCCCATGTTGGGCTCTGCCCTGGCACCATGGAGCCTGCTTGGGATTCTGTTTCTCTTTCTCTCTGCCCCTCTTTCTGCTCGCTCGCTCTCTCTCTCTCTCTCTCTCTAAATAAATAAATAATCAGTTGATCAGTCAAGAGTCAGACACTTAACCGACTGAGCCACCCAAGCACCCCTGTGCTCCTTTTTAATGCTTCATAACTCTTGATTTCAGCTCATGTCATGATCCCAAGATTGTGGAATTGAGCCCTGACTTGGGCTCTGTGTCAAGCCTGGAGCCTTTTTAAGTAGTCTTTCTTTCTTTTTCTCCTCCCTCCTCCTTTTGCCCCCTCCCCGTTAATGTTCTCTCTCTCTCTCTCTCTCTAAAAAGAAGTCTTAAAATTTTTTTAATAAAGGTTTTTAGAAGTTTAAATACTTTTTTATTAGTGGTTATATTTATAAATAATGGTTTATAATTGTCTTTTAAAACTTTTTATAGCTTATATTCCATCTGTAATCATAACAGTTAATATTATGAGTATCATTAATTCCTATAATTCCATTTCAGGTCTTGCCATTTTGATCAGTACTTTAGTACTAAGGACCATCTCTTTAAGTGTTGTAAAATAGTTAGTAGTCAGTAATCATATATCCAGTATCAATTATAAACTACATTAAATTCCAAGACCAAAGATTTAACTATATAAAACATAGATTTTTTTTACTTTTACATAAGATATGCCTGTCTGGCTTAGTTGGTGGAAGATGGAACTCTTGATCTCACGGTCATGATTTCAAGTCCCATGCTGGGTGAGGAGCTTACTTAAAAAAAAAAAAAAAAAGTTTTACGTAAGTTTTAAATAAGATTGTAAGAATTTTATGAAGTGATTGGTTCTTTTTTTATTTTTTCGGGTATTTGTTTTGTTTTGTTTTTTGTTTTTTTGTTTTTTTAGGTGGTTGTGGAAGTAGCTTTGGGCTCTTGAATATTGAAAAAGAGTACTTTCTTGCTAGGAGCTAATCTGTTCTGAAGTTGATAAAGGAAGAAAGCACATTTGCCCTTGTTAGTTTGTGAATAAAGCCTATAATAAAAGTCTCCAGTATCACATCTGATAAGGGACCATTACCCAGAGTATACAAAGAACAACAACAACTTGACTAAAAAATGGGCCAGAGACCTTAACAGATACCACACCAAGAAAGATGGCAAACAAGCATATGAAAAGATGCTCCGCATCATTTGTCAACAGAGGAAGGGAAAGTAAATCACACCTATTAGAATGACCAAAACCCAGGACATTGACAATACCAAGTGCTTGCCAGGTTGCAGAGCAATAGGAACTTCCATTCATGGGTGGTGGGAATGTGATACACTACAGCTGCTTTGCAAGATGGTTTGGCAGGTTTCTTACAAAACTGAATGTAGCCTTTTCACACCATCCAGCATTTGTGCTCCTTGGTATTTACCCAAAGGAGTTGCAAACTTCTGTCTATACAAAAACCTGGACACAGATAAACATCTTTGCAGCTTCATTCATAATTGCCAAAACTTGGAAGGAACCACGATGTCCTTCAGTAGGTGAATGGTTGAGTCAAGTGTGGTGCATCCAGACAGCTATATTACAGAGCACTAAGAAGAAATGGGCCATAAAGCTGTGAAAAGACATGGAGGAACCTTAAATATGCATTATGGAGTGAAAGAAGCCACTCTTTCTGAAGAGTGACCTTACCATATGATTCCAAATATATGACATTCTGGAAGAGGCCAAAAAGGAAAAAGTAAAAAGATCAGTGGTTGCCAGAGGTTAGGGGGTAAGGGGAGGAATGAAAAGGGAGAGCACAGAGGCTTTTTAGGCCAGTGAAGATACCCAGTATGATACTGTAATGGTGGCATACATGTCACATGTATATTCATCCACATCCATAGAATGTACACTACCAAGAGTGAACTCTAATGTAAACTGTGGACTCTGGGTGATAATGATGGATCAATATAGGTTAATCAGTTGTAACAGTGTACCGTTCCGGTGGGGGATGGCTGTGCATGTGAGGGGGATGAAGGGTATATGGGAAACCTCTGAAACTTTCTCTGTTTTGCTGTGAACCGAAAAATGCTCTTAAAAATTTGTCTTAATGAGTGTGCAGTCCCATGCTATGGAACTGTTATCTGTGTATTTCACTCAAAGAAGAAGAGTCCTTACATGAGAACCCAGGAGGTTGGTGGATGGACCTGAGGGTTGAAGAGGAGGCTTCATGGGCTGGACTTGGGATAATTCTGAGAGGTGAAAATAAAAAATGAAAATGGCCTTGGCATCCTTACCACACCGAGGGAAATTCTTTTAGCCAACTACCTTTTTGACAACAGTCTTAGAGATAGGCTTTGGTTCTGCATTGTATAAAAGTATACAAAAGGTTTACTTTCTCTACCTTGGTAGTGTAAGTGGAGGCAACCAGAAAGGAAGAATCCCCTAAAGTGTGCTGGCTGAAGAGCAAGCAGTTATATACAGTCCGAATTATTGAGGGTTATATTGCTTTCCAAGTTGTCTGTGGAAGATGTTAATAAATATCTACTTGTAAAATAAGTGTTCTGGGGTCATATAAGTAAAAGAAAAAAGTAAAGCAGGTTTTAAAAAAGCGTGTGTATTTGGGTTTTTGAAATGCTAATTGTATTGTACAGGGGGTATGGGGAAGTATGAAACACAGTATTTCCCAAATTGGCCATAGAACTGTTTTATCTATATTCTTTCCAGCATCCAATAGCAATGTTATAAGTAGCACAGTTCATAAAATTCTACTCTAGATTAATGGACAATCTAGCTGGAAGGAATTTCTTGCTGATATGAAAGGAAAGAACTTTTGCTGCTTTGTATTTTTGTTTACCGAATTTAAATGGTAAAGCATTTCTCAATAGTCAGATTTAATAAATTAGATCATCTTTTGTAACTTCACAAGCATGAACTTTAAATAGATTTAATAAACCAAGTAACCATCTTTTGGTTTTGCTTTGACTAAAGTAACTTGTTAAAAATCTGTGATTAAATGTGTAAAACACTGATCTCAGTGGAACTTCTGTAGCAGTGAAAATGTTCCACATCTGTGCTGTCTTGTATAGCAGCCAGTAGCTACTAGCCATGTGTGGTTATTGAGCATGTGCTGGTGTGACTAAGGAACTGAATTTTTAGTTTTATTTCATTTTTATTAACTTTAAGTTGCTGCATGTGGCTAGTAGTAGCTGTCATATTGGACAATGTAGTCCAGAGACGATATTTATAAACTTGAACGTTTTCTACTATTTAAAATTGATGTGATTAAAGTGAAATTACTTTCTGGGGAGTATTTTTTGGAAAAGATACTATGATGAGTATACTTAAACAATTTATATGCATATAATTCTGCAGCCACATGTCAGAGTACTCTTCTAATAGTTTTGCACTCTTAAAAACCTACATATTTTGCTAGCTGGATTTCAGGAACAGAAATATTCCTTTGTAGTTAGTTTTTATTTCTTTTATATAACAGTACATTCTGAAATAATCATATAGGCTTTCACGTTCAGTTTTAAGAAAAGAATGATCATATGAAGAAAGAAGATCTTTTGGGAGTTAAGAGACCTCCTGTGTAGTTCCAATTGCCAGTGGTGTGCCTGGCAGTAGTATTAAGGCAATTGTAAAAGTTTTCTGGCTATTGATTTAACTCTAAGTTGACAATATCTATATAGTTTATGTAAATGTCCTTTGAAAAATTGGAGTTGACCCAGTGAATATAATTCCTGTTAGAAATGTAATTGTTAAATAATTGTGGAACATACCAGAAATTTGACTCCTTTTCTGTGAAGTACTTTTGAGTTTTAAACATTGTGATCCTAAATCATTTGATTTTCGACAAGAGTAATGCTTATGCTTGGTAGAAAATTAAAAGTATTAAGCATATAAATTCTCAAAATAAAAGTTTTGACTAAAGTAAACTGTTTTACTCAATTATCACTAAACAGCTTTACTTTGGTACTTGAACTGGTTAAGCAGCTTATTTGTATTTTTATTCAACTACTATTTAATTGTTCGTTTCATTTTGGAGTATATTTACTTTTAAGAGGCAATTACTTAAAAAGTTGTTTCTAGCATTTTGAATTGTATAGAGTAGAATTGATGGCTTTTTCATAAGAAGTTATATAGCATTGGGGCGCCTGGGTGGCTCAGGTAGTTGAGCATCCGACTTCGTTTCAGATCATGATCTCACGGTTCGTGGTTTCAAGCCCCGCGTCAGGCTCTGTGCTCAGAGCCTGGAGCCTATTTCAGATTCTGTATCTCCCTCTCTCTCGGACCCTCCCCTGCTCACACTGTCTCTCTCTCTCAGAAAAAAAAAAAAAAAGTTATATAGCATCAACCTCAACATAAGGAATGATTTTTTTCTGTCTGTGGTAAAAAAGAATTTTTAAATCTATATGTATTGTGCTAATCATTGTCCTTTGTTTATCTGTAGTGGTTTCTACTTTCCCTAATTTGCACTACCCTACGAGTCTTCTCATATCTGAAGGATGATATTTTAATATTTTGACTTTTTAATACAGCTACTAAATGGTCTCGCTATTTGGGATTTAGCGTTTTGTGTTACATTTGAGTCTAGTGTGTGTTACTGGTTACATTACTGAAAATGAGGTTTTAGGTAAAAAGTCTTTTCTGACATGTAGCTCAAGGTTTTCTTAAATGCATTGCTTCAGATTATAGTAAGTTTATTTAGCTTAATGTTTTTCTTTTTCATTTTTATAATTTTATATTTTTATTTAAAGATGCTTGATGTTTTTCAAAAAAGACTGTTGCTAATACTCTCTTTCTTGAGTGTAGGAAGAATAGTACAATTCGCCCTTTAGCTAGCGAGGTATTCGACTTGCAGGTTATCTGTAATCCCACTGCTTCTGAGCACATTCTATTAATCTCATTTCCATCTATTTTTCTTAGAAGAAATGCCATTTTATATTTAGTTTGGCTATTCTCTTTAAAAGCTCAAAGATGCATATCTTCACAGTTCTCTTTGATTTGATAACTTTAAGTTATTAATGTTGATGTAAAAAAATGTTTTGAATAGCATTACTCAGAGATATCATAGATTGATCATATCTAATGCAGAACATGACGGAATGTTTTAAACATTTTATGGGTCATGAAAAATCTTAGCACTTAAGGGATTTTAGTATTTAGTATAACCCCTTACTTAACTGGTTTGTGCTAAGATTTTGAAGTATGTTTGAGTTGCTGTGAGATTAAGTAGAGCTAAAATTCCTTATTTTATTATTTTTATTATTATTATTTTTTTTATTAAAGACACCTAGCTGTTGGGCAGAAGAGGGAGCTGAAAAGAGGTCACATCAGCGTTCTGCATCATGGGGGAGTGCTGATCAACTAAAAGAGGTAAGTTACTTCCGTTTTCAGTCTGTAACCTGTTTTGATCCTAGCAAACTATCTTATGTTTCCTGAATATAATGATGTTTCAGTTATTTGTCCTAAGTTACCTCTTTCAGAGTTTTAAGGGTTACCTTCTACGTTTGGGTGAACAAGTCTGAGTTTACCTTATCTGTGCCCTTCCTGTCCTTTATAAATATTTGTTATGCACCCACTTCAGCTTGTGCCTTTTCAGAGTAAGGTCTGGTTTTATCTAACAATCTCTATATCTTGTTCCTTCTAGTTATCTTCTGTTCCCACTTCAGCCTTCTTTTTTTTTCCCCCCGACTTCAGCTTTCTTGATTTTAAGAAGTCATAGCAACCAGAATTCTAGGTCATTGCTTTTTACAGTGGTAGGATAGTGTTTTCTGCTTCTAATAGCTTTTTTGTAATATCCAACATATTGTTGCCCTTTGAGAACCAATAGTGCAGTGGAATCCATGTCTTTTAGGAATAGTTTTTATAACTCATTCCTTTATTATCAAAACATAAATTATGATCATCTTTATGTATATTTTGGATTATTTTTCATGACAGTGTTATCTTCATCCATCTAAATTCTTTTTATAAAATTACAGAAACTTAGAGTTGAAAGGTCATCTAGTTCATCTTCTAAATAAACAAATATGTGGCCCTCTAGTCTGTTATGATCATTCTCTGAGAGAAGCTCATCATTTTGTAAAGGGTGAAATGAGTTCATTTGTTTTAGATTAAGTTGTTGAATCGTTTATTTTGTATATTGAACTCAAAAGTATACTTCTAAGTTTGACTCTGCCTGCTGTATCAATACTGAGTAAGTCTACTTTAAATATTTGAAAGGCTAGCAACATGGTATTTTTTTGAGGGTAAATATTGACATTTCTCTCAAATATTTTTCATGTGTCGTAGTTTCCATACCTCTTAATGTTATTTTCATCTATTGTGGGTTATCAGTATCTGTCATATGCTGTGGTGTCTAGATGAAATAGATTTAGTTTGTTAGGATGATTTTGCCTGGGATTGTATTACATTTTTAGTAGCTTCTGTATTACATGCTGTAGAGAAATTCTTAACTTTTCTATATACCCTGTACACAAGTACATGTGCACAAAGTGAGTTTTTCCCAGCAGGAACAAAAAAGAAGGAAAGCTGAATCTAACATGTGTAGTCCACAATAGCTACATATTTGTGCATAGAATGTGAATAACAAAAAAGTGAACTTGCAGTTTTATCTCAGAAATAAATACAAGCTAAAAATTAGAGCCAAGGGGCACCTGGGTGGCTTGGTTGGTTAAGCATCCGACTTTGGTTCAGGTCATGATCTCAGGGTTCATGAGTTTGAGCTCCGCGTTGGGCTCTGTGCTGACCGCTCAGAGTCTGGAGCCTACTTAGGATTCTGTGTTTCCCTCTCCTCCCTCCCCCACTTGCTCTCTGTCTCTCTCGCTCTCAAAGGTTGATAAACAATAAAAAAAATTTCAAAATTATAGCCCACATTTGGTATGGTTAAATTTTGGACTACAGCAACACATGATATATATATACTATTAAAAAAGGAATGTCTGAGGTGACTGAGTGAGAGATTGCTCTCCCCTACAAAATAGACATAAAGCTGGACAAAGCTGTCAAAACAACTAAATCAGTGCTGTGGAAATCAACTAAACAAGTTGAGAAACTATTCATGAAAATCACTGAACTCAGGGTAAGAACAACACAAATTTGTGGTGTTATCTGTGCTACTCCTTATCCTCTCTCCCTCATGCCTGGCTCTGTTGGTATGGCATTTCAACCAGGATGGGGCAAGCCTTGAAGATTGAAAGTTTTGTAGCCCCAGCTGGAGAAGGGGCACTCTCTCACAGGGTTGTAGACTAAAATAGTAACCTTCGTTGTAAACAGACAGGGAGGACCAGTGGCCTTGCTAGTCTAAGGCTATGGTCCAATTTGTGGCAGGTTAAACACTCATGAAATAGCAGGGTTTTATAGAGAGTTCTAGGAGATAAGATAGTCATGGGGATTGATAATTTCACATATCCCAGGTTGACTGGAGTCTGTAGATACGCACAGCAGAATATGAAGTGGGCCTAAGCTACCTGTGCATCATTGGTCAGTGGAACTTAGGAATATGTGGAGAGAGTCAAATAGGCCTAGTGGTAAAATCTGGGGCCATCTTGTGAAAAGCTCAGACTTTGAAGGCCCTCCTCATTCCACACACAAATCCCATCCTTGGAGTAGAAGCCTTACTAGATTGAGATAATTAAATAAAATCTCTGATTAGTTTTTAGCCAAACACCAAGGTGAACACTGGAGACCAGCTTGAAAAAGTCTTAAGAAGCCAGCCTTAAAAAGAAAAATGGGGTTGGAGGGAATAAAGTAGAGACCTCAATGGCCACACAATGAAGAGGAAGCAGACTTTTAGTTCATCAACATGCTAAAACACCAACAGATAAGACAACAGCTACCCTCAAGGAAAATCAGAGTCTAGAGTTGGTACAGTGTATTATTTAAAATGTACAATATTCAGCAAAAATTTAGAGATCTGCAAAGAAACAAAGTATGACTCATACGTAAGAAAATCACTAGAAATTGTATCTAAGTGTCTCCATATGTTGGATTTAGCAGAGAAAAACATAAAAGCAATGATTATAAGTATGTTCAAAAAACCAAAGAAAACCATGTTTGAAGTATTAAAGGGGAAGTAGGGGGACAGTGACTCAATGAACAAAGAATTTATTAAAGAGATAATTATTATAAAAGAGAAACAAACAAAAACTCTAGAGTTAAAAAGTATAGTGACTAAAAGTTCACTAGATAGGATCAGTAGCAGATTTTAGATGGCAAAAAAAAAAAAGTGAATTTGAATATATTAATAGAATATATATACCCTGGAGAACAGAGAAAGATTGAAGAAAAGTCCATAGAGCCTCAAAGGCTTATGAGAAAACATTAAGTAGATACACCTACACGTAATGGAGGGCCCAAAAGAGAAGAGAGGACTTAAAAAATATATGAAGAAAGACTGGTAGAAAACTCTCCAGATTTAACGAAAAGCAATCTATAGATTCAAGAAGCTCCATAAACCCCAGGTTGGAAAACATAAAGAGAACCCACACAGATACATGTTGAAAGCCAGAGGAAAAAAGAAAATCTTGAAAGCTGGATGAAAAAAAAAGACTTATTACACATAGGGAGCTAATAATACCTTTAATGGCTGACTTTTCCATCTGAAAGTAGGGACCATAAAGCCTGACATATTCAAAATGTTGAAAGAAAAAAAATGTCAACCAAGTATTCTGTATCCAGAAAAACTAGTCTTCTACAATAAAGGTGGATTATTTTCAGATAAACAAAAATGGAGAGAATTTCCTGCTACTAAATGGTCTTGTGAGAAGTACTAAAGGAAATTTTTCAGGCTGAAAAGAAATGACTCCAAATGTTAATTCATATCTGTGCAAGAACTCAAGAGTGTTTAGTATGTTAATGTTTGAGTAAATATAAAAGAGTCTGTAGATACATTTTTCTCACTTTTCTACATTTAAACACATAAAATCATAATAAAGCAATAAGTCTACTGCGTCAGATAAGCTTTCTTATCATAAGGCATGCTGGGCACACCTACAGAGCACCAGAGGCACTAGTGGGGTCGGGGGAGTGCCCGCATGGGCACCCAGGTTAGTGGCCATGCGGCCCAGGGCTGGAGAATTTGTCACCCCTGCTGCTACCAGGGAGATGCTGCGAGCCTGCCTGCCATCCCAGGCTGGAGCTTCTGACTCCTTTCTTGGCTCCCCACCGCCACCCCTGTGGCTGCTAGGTGTGCTTCCCCTGCCAAGCTCTCTCTCTTCTCTTTCTCTACCTACCCTCTAGCCCCACTGCCTCTGCAGCACTTGGGAGGGACTGGGACTTCTTGACGTTCCAGGAATGGGGCTGGGGCCCATTGGCTGTAACTGTCCCGGGCTTCTGAGACAGGAGGAGGCTCTGGCTGGGTCTCAGTATTGGCCTGGAGGAGGAGACCATCACTGGGTCGGGGAGGGAGCTACCTAGAGGAGAGGTCCAGGGTGTGGGGGTGACATCTACACAGAGGGGATGAGCTCTTGGTATCTTTCTTTTTCCACATCCTGTGGGCCTCTTCCCTGGCTTAATTTGTCCCTGCCGCCTAGCAAACTATAGTCCCCACAGCCTGTGTTCTTTTGGGCTCTATCGCCTGGTTTCCCTAGACCCTGCTGCCTGATTTCTTTTGTTCCCACTGTCTATTTTCCTTAAGTCCTTGTCACCTGGCTTGTGTTTACGACATATATATGTGAAATATACATATGGCAAAGTACAAAAGAAGGGTGGAAAAATGGACATGTGCTGGAGTATTGTTTCACTGGAATTATTTTTTTGATGTGTGATAAATTAATATGCACATTATAATCCCTAGAACAGTTGTTAAGAAAATAACTCTGAAAAAATAGAAAATAAAAAATATAGAGGAATTAAAATGGTACACTAAAAGTATTTATCACAAAAGAAAGGGAGGAACAGAGGAATAAAAAAAAGGTGTGACACAAATAGAAAATAATTAACAAAATGGGAAAAGTAAATCCAGCCATATAATTAGATTAAATATGAGTGGACTGAACATTCTCCTCAAAAGACAGAGATTGTCAAACTGGATAAAAACACAATACTCAGCTATATGCTATCTGTAGGAAGCTTATGTCTTATGATAAGAAAGCTTATCTGACACAGACTTTAAGACAAGAAGTATTATTCAAGACAGATAAAGATATTTCATAATGGTAAAAAAGTCAATACATTAGGAAGATATAATAATCATAAATTGTGTATACATCTAACAGTGGTTTACAAATGCCTGAAGTAAAACTGTGAAAGGAGAAATAAAGTGTCTACAGTAATAATTGGAGACTCCAACGCCACATTCCTAATACTTGATAGAATAACTAACTAGACACAAAATAAAAGGATAGAAGACTGTGACATTATCAGTCAACTTGACCTAACTTCTCTATAGAGAATCCCACCCAGTGATTGTATTCTTTTCAAACATATGTGAAACATTCTTTAGGTTAGACAGTGTGCTTGACCATAAAACAAGTCTGATAGAATGCAAAAGATGAAATTATATAACAGAAATCTTCAAAAGCCCCAAATATTTGTCAGTTAAGAACAGAAGGGAAATTTTAAAAATATTTAATGAATGAAAACAAAAGGACACCTTAGAACTTATGTGTACAGATAAAGCAGTGCTTCAGGGAAAATTTTTACCTTTAAATGCATATATAAGAAAAAGAAAATTCTTAAATCAATCCTAAGCTTCTAAGCTTAAGAAACTAGAAGAAAAAGATCAACCCAGACCAAAAGCAAGCAGAGGAAGGAGTTAATATAACGGAAACCAGCAGAACAGAAAAATATTAGAGAAAAATTAGTGAAACTAGAAGTTGATTCTTGGAAAAGTTGATTCTTTGAAAAGAAGAACAAAGTAGACAAACTTTTAGCTAGACAGACCAGAAAAAGAAGACACTGATTACTGAAGTTAGCAGTGAAAGAGGTGAAATTACTACCAACTTCACACAACTTGAAAGTATTATAAAAGAATATTATGATCAATTTTATGTCATCAGTGTAGAAACTAAAAAAGGATGAATTCTTAGACACAAGTTACTAGAAAGACAAATGGCAAAAACTGATTTAAGACTAGAAAATATGCATAGATTTCTAAAAAGTAAAGAAATGGAATGAGGAATTAAAAATCTTCCCACAAAGAAAATCCCAAGATCAGATTTGATGAATTCTGTCAAATATTTGAAGAAATAATACTCTTCACAAACTCTTTCAGAAAATAGAGAAAGGAATACCTCCCAGTTTATTTTGTCAGGCCAGTTTAACTGATTTCAAAACCAGGCCAAAGACATCTCAAGAAAATAAAATGGCAGATCAATATCTCTCTTGAACGTAGATGCAAAAATCCTTAAAATATTAGCAAATCAGGGGCGCCTGGGTGGCTCAGTTGGTTAAGTGTCCGACTCGGCTCAGGTATTGATCCTATAGCCTCTGGGTTCGAGCCCCGCGTCAGGTTCTGTGCTGACAGCCTGGAGCCTGCTTCAGATTCTGTCTCCCTCTCTCTTTGACCCTCCCCCACTTGCTTTCATCTCTGTCTCTCAAATTAAAGACATAAAAAAGTTAAAAAAAAATATTAGCAAATCACATTCAGCCACATATGAGGCAGATTACATACCATGAGCAAATGGGATTTGTCCCACAAATGCCAAGGCAGTTTAGGATCCAAAATTCATTAATGTAGTACATTATACTAATAAAATAAAGAACAGAACCTTATCATCTAAGTAGAGTTAGAGAAAGTATTTAACAAACTCTCAAGACTCATTCACAAAAAAAAAAAAAGAAAACCTCAACAAACAAGGAAAAAAACATAACTTTCTCTACCTGATAAAGGGCATTTATTTTAAAAAAAAAAAAAAACCCTACAGATCGCATCATAGTCACGTATTTTTTTTATTTTTTTCTTTAATTTTTTTTAATGTTTTTATTTATTTCTAAGAGAGAGAGAGACAGCGTGAGCAGGGGAGGGTCAGAGAGAGAGGGAGTCACAGACTCTGAAACAGGCTCCAGGCTCTGAGCTGGCAGTCAGCACAGAGCCCGACGCGGGGCTCGAACCCACGAACCGCAAGATCATGACCTAAGCGAAAGTCGGACGCTTAACCGACTAAGCCACCCAGGCACCCCACGTATTTTCGTTTTAAAGCAGTCTCCATACCCAACATGGGGCTTGAACTCATAACCCTGAGATTGAGAGTTGCATGCTTTACCAACTAAACCAGGCACTCCATTATATTCATAATCATTTATTTTAGTGGTAAAAACCAGAATGTTTTCTAAGACTGGGAGGAAAGCAGGGTCATCCACTGTCACCTTGTCACTACTTCTTTTCAGTATTGCAAAGAGGTTCTAGATAGTGCAGTCAGGCAAGAAAAATAAAGACATCCAGATTGTAAAGGAAGTGATTAAACTGCCTTTATTCACAGATAAAATGTAAAACTATATTTAGAAACTCCTAGGAATATACAGATACAGTACTACAAGTAGTAAACATGTTCAGCAAGGAAGGTTGCAGATATAACATCAACATCTAGAAATCAGTTCTATATCTAGATAGTAGATAAGAACAGTCCAAAAAATAATAAAACAGTTTATTGTAGTTGTATTAAAAAGATTAAAATCTTTAGGAATAAATTTAATAAAAGCAATGTAAAATTTGTACACTAAAAACAAGAAAACATTGCTGGATAAAATTAAAGATTTAAATAAATAGACTTACTTTGTTCAGTAAGTGAATTGGAAGACTCATTTTTAAGATAATTCTCCCCAAATTCAATCAATGTAATCCCTATTAAAATTCCATGTTTTTTAAATTTTTGGTAGAAATTGACAGGCTAATCCTAAGATATATGCGGAAATGCAGAGGACCTGGAATGGCCAAAATATTTTTGAAAACAGAAAATTTGGAATATTTACATTACACAATTTCAGTGCTTCTTATACGTTCACATTCATGAAGTTAGTACAGAGGGAAGACACATAGATAAATGGATAAAATTGTGAATCCAGAAATAAACCTTTATGAATTTCATTAAATTGAATATTTACACTTCAAAAGACACCACCAAGAATGAAAAGCCAAGTTTCAGACTGGAAGAAATATTAGCAAATCATATATCTGACAAAGCTTATATCCAGAATGTATAAAGAACTCTTACAAATCAATATTAGGAAGACAACCCAACTTATCAATGGATAAGATAGTTGAATAGAAGTATTTCACCAAAGATGTATGTATGCATGAATGACAAATGACCACATGAAAATGTGTTCAGCATCATTAGTCATTAGGCAAATGCAAATTTAAACCATTAAATACACATACAGTCAATACAATAATTATAATGTGAAATCTTTTTAAAATCTTTTTTTTTTAAGTTTATTTATTTATTTTGAGAGAGTGAGAGAGAGAACGCACACATGCAGGAGGGGCAGAGAGAGAGAGAATCCCAAGCAGGCTCCGCACTCTCAGCAGAGCCTGACCCTGGGCTCGAACTCCTAGAACTGTGAGATCATGACCTAAGCTGAAACCAGGAGTCAGACACTTAACCAACTGAGCCACCCAGGCACTCTATAATGATTATAATTTAAATTTTTTTAATGTTTTATTTATTTTTTTGAGAGAGAGAGAGAGAGAGCATGAGCAGGGGAGGGTCAGAGAGAGAGGGAGACACAGAATCAGAAGCAGGCTCCAGGCTCTGAGCTAGCTGTCAGCACAGAGCCCAGTGGAGGGCTCGAACCCACGAACCGTTAGATCATGACCTAAGCCGAAGTCGGACACTCAACTGACTGAGCCACCCAGGTGCCCCAATATAATGATTATAATTTAAAAGACAAACAATATCAAGTGTTGGCAAGGATAAAGAGAATCTGGAACCTTCAAATGTTCTTAGGAACATAAAATGGTACAGTCACTTTGGAAAACAGTTTGTCAGTTTCTTTTAAAGTTAATCAGAAACTTAGCATACAAACCAGCAATTCAGCTCCTAGGAATCTATATAAGAAAAGTGAGAACACATGTCTAGATTGAGACTTATACACAAAATGTTTATAGCAGAGTTACTCATAATAACTAAAAGCTGGAAAATGTCCACATATCCATCAATTGGTAAGTGGATAGACAAAATGTGGTTTTTCATGCAGTGACATACTATTCAGCAAGAAAAAAGGAACAATATACTGACTATTGATACATGGTACAATGTGAGTGAACCTCAAAAATATTTTACTAGGTCACACCAGTGGATTTTTTTTAAAGACCACATGGTAAATACTTTGGGGTTTGTGGGCCATATAATCTCTGTTCCAACTAATTGCCTCTGCTGTTGTAGTGTACAAGCAGCCATGGACAATATGGAATGAGCTTGGTTATGTTCCAGTAAATGTTGTTTACAAAAATACATAGCAGGCTAGGTTTGGCCTACAGATTGTGGCTTCCCAGTGCCTGATAAGTGAAAGAAGCAAGATGACTAAGACTATATATTGTATGGTTTCATTTATTATTGAAATGCCAGAAAAGGGAAATTTAAAGGAGGAGGAGAAAGTCCATTTGTGATTGCAGGTGTCTGGGAGTGGGGCTGGAGGAGTGGTGATTGACTACAAAGAGACTCAAGACAAAATTGGGGGGTGATGAAAAAGTTATAAAACTGCATCATGATTGTTTTTGTACAACTCTACATAATGATTGAAACTTACTGAATTTTTCCCCTACAGTGAATGAAGAGAATGCAAATTGTACCTCAGTAGAGACGGAGGGGGGAAAAAAAGGAATAGATACAAAAGACTGGTGGGTTTTCCATGGTATATCAGGAAGATATTAAGTGCTATATGGTATATAACTGAGGCTAGCAAATGATAAGAATACATTGGTAAAGACAAAAAGTGAAAATAAGAATAGTTATAATATATGACAGAATTGGAACTCAAGAAAATTTTGAAAAGCCAAAACTATTATTGAAAGTAGTATTTTTATAGTTACATACTACTAAAATTATGTTTTTAAAAAATAAGCTTTTGACCCGCTTTCTTGAAATAGGATCAAAGTCAAATGTAGCACACATCCTTTCATCCTGAGTCACTTCACACTCTCCCTCTCACACAGTTTGCAACAGGATTTCAGATTAAAATGTCAGAGAAAGCACCTGTATATGTCAGAGAAAGCACCTGTATAATCTGCATCCTCTTTGCTTCAGATTTATGAGAATGGATGTGAAAAAGTTTCAGAGAAATAAGTAACTATATTCTAGTTATATTTAAGATGAAGAAAACCCCTGCAGAATATGAATAGACAGGAAACTCTTAGTAATGAGTGGATGTTGATGCTGTCTGGCTCTCAGAAACCTGGGTCACATGGGCCTGAGCTTAAAACGTGGGTGTTTAAGCCAAATTTAAGAGAGTATAGATTGCTAGACATTTTAAGAATGCCAAATGTGTCTTGCAAATGGTAGGAGATTGGAACCGGGCTGTCTGCATAAACCGAGGAGATGGGACCCTGTTTCTAGGCCATAAAACTAGACCTGAAATAACTCCACCTGACACTGTTGGTGTTTTCCTGTGGGCCAAAGAGGCAGCTATGCAAAAATGGAAATAGTAACCATATGTTCTGTGTACATGTGGCATCTGGAATAGAGCTCTACCCATGTGGAACCAAAGCCCCAATCTTTCTAATTTAAGACCTGCTCTGGAGCTGTGTATGCAACTCCAGGACGGTAGTCTGAGCAAGCATGAGACAACATGGCAGGAAAGAGCTCACAAAGAATAAAACTGCCATGGAAGGTGTGGTTGCAAGCAGGTATTTTAAGACATGTGAAGAAATCTGTTGCCATAAGAGACAGCAGACATATTAAATAGGATCATTGACATTCGAAGAAAGAGAATACATTCTCAAAAAAGCACTTAAAAATAAGAATGTCTAAGAATTTCAAATGAAATGGTAACTTGCAATAAGAAAAGAAGTAAACAAGAATAGGCAGAATGATCAAGGACGAATTGCAAATTCTGAAGATAATAAAAGTTGGAAAATTAAAAATTAAAAAACTGTATTAAATTGACATAACAGAAGAGAGAATTAGTGAATCAAAACTCTCAATGGAGAATTGCCAGTCTGGATGAGCAAATCTTCTAGAATATAAAACAAAAGATAGATTGAAAACATGAAAGAGAAGGTAAGAAACATGGAAAATAGACTGAGTTGGGAATTCCAGGAAGCAGAACACTCTGTAAGCATCAGGGCAGAGAAATTCTTTAAAGATTGAAAGCCTGCTATATTTGAAGAGCAATTGAAAAAGCCCACCAGTTCCAAGGACATTAAACAGGACAAAGAAAAAATCTCCACCTTTAGGTATAGTATAATAGAATTATAGATCAAGGACACATACACACACATGCACGCACACACGCACTTGCAATTAGGAAAGAAAAGCCATTACCTACAACAGAAATGGCCATCAGATTATCAGTACATTTATCAGAAATTATAATTGATACAAGTATCCAGTAAAGTTATGGGTTGTGTTCATGTTAAGAGAATGAATCCAAGTGAGCCATTTCTTTGATGAAAATATGACTTTTCCTCCTTTGAGTTATGTTTACTGGAGGGTTGTCAACCCAGTCTTTATTTAGATTTTACAAACTAAGCAAGTGTACAAATGTACTTTTCCTCTTGCTAGAAATGTAGTTTCCTGCTTATAAAACACAATTTAAAATTAATTTATAAAGCATAACTAGAGTTTAAGAAGTCTGTAAGTAAATGATAAGGATTTAATTAACATCACTTTTTATGGTACTTCATATGTGTACACTTAGTAGAGTGAAAGAGCAGAGAGGTAAATCTTTCAGCTTTCAGATACGTTTCAACATACATCCTCAGCATTTAGTGGCACTGCATTTGTTCGTGGAATAACATCAAATAAATAAGACTGTATGCCCAATAGTGTGTATAGGATCTAGAAATCCAAAACAAACAATACATAGAATCTATTCCATAAAGAGCTTAATTACACATTAGGAAAACCAACTAAGACTTTAAGGGCTAATCACTAAAGGACTTTATGTTAACTCCCACTATCCTTATTGAGTGAGAGAAGTTCATCTCCTGCCCATGGTACAAAACTGGAATCTGATCAGTCTTCTACTCCTGTGGTCCCTTTGAATGAGCATGCTTTCTCACTTCTTAAAATAGTCCAAGCTTTCAGCTGCCTTATAGTTCAAGCTACTCCCCTTCTCCTAGCTCCTCTGGAATGGGAGCTTGGGAGAGAGGGAAAGGTAAGGGGAATAGAAATGTGCCTGTTTGGTAGTATTATAAAATGTCTTTAAATTTCTTGGGCTTGACAGATTCTTAAAACTGACACTGTTTTTGTAGAGTAATTTCACATGGAGTCCCTTGTTGCTGTACATCTCTTATCTACTGTTCTGTCTTTCTGGGCTTGTGAGTCTTTTACTCTGTCCTTAGCTTCTAGAATTGTAGAAATAACATTCAGTTTCTCAGCTGCTGACTCGGTTCACCCTTCTACGCGGGTGGCCCCCTCTTACTTAGAACCAAAGACAACTCTGTATGATGATTCTTGCACTCAGATATCCTAAGTGGTTCCTGGTAAACTCTCATACTTTTTTTTGTGGCGGGGGAGGGGGGGAGGTCTGGTTAATGTTTAGGAGTTTAGGCTGATTCTAATGCACAGTAAGTCTCTCTCATCCTAGCTCAGCATTTTCCGTATTTAGATTAAGAGTCAGATATCAGTGTCCATCATGTCCTCTTATCTGTGAGGAACATTAATTGATCTTTCCAAGTTGTTCCATTAAAATTCTTTTTATTTGAGGCAAAGGAGGAAGTATTCCCTCTCAGGTTTTGGATTTTATATTTTTTCTACTTAGAGTGTAATAAATTAGCCTTTTACTATTTCAGGGGTGCTGGCAGAAGGCATGAGATGCCTGGATTAGAGATGGTGGACTTTGTTATTCCCAGCACAGCAAGTATCAAGACTATCAAGTTTGCCTTATTTCCCCTGAACACTAAGTCCACTAAGTCCTATGTGATGGGGAGAGCCCAAATAGATTCCTACACATACAGTAGATCACATTACAGGAGAGGAACACAGAGTTTGGGGAATTTGTGATTTTGATAAATTGAAAAATGTGGGATAGGGTGTGTGGGTGGCTCGGTCTATTAAGCGTCTGACTCTTGATCTCAACTCAGGTTTTGAACCCAGGGTCATTGAGTTCAGACCCTGAGTTGGGCTCCGTGCTGGGCATGCAGCCTACTTAAAAAAAAAAAAAAAAAAAAAAAAGGGGGGTTTGACATTCTTAAGTTCTTCAGTAGAAATAAGGAAAAAGCATGGGTTGCTTCCTGATCTCACTGATAAGTTTTTCTCATTAGTAGGATAGTTTTTCTTACATGGAACCATCTGGAACAGTGAATGAAGTGATTAGGGATATTTTTCATGTCTGCTCAAACAGTGATAAATAGATCTTATTGATGTGGTCTTCCTTTTTTTAAGCTTTTTTTTTTTTTGAGAGACCACGAGAGAGACAGAGTGTGAGTGGGGGAGGGGCAGAGAGAGAGGAAGGCACAGAATCCAAAGCAAGCTCCAGGCTCCATGCTGTCAGCACAGAGCCTGACACAGGGCTCAACACATGAACCGTGAGATCATGACCAGAGCCAAAGTCAGACGCTTAACCAACTGAGCCACCTCTTAAGTAAGGAGAAGAAAAGTTTCTTTATATTCCTTCTGCCCCAACATTTTCTTAATTTTTGGTATAGACATTTTTTTTAATGATATTATACTAGGGGGAAATAATTGCAATAATATTTTCTCTGGACCTAAAAGACAATAGTCTGAATAATTTTTGATTATCCCTTTGAACCCAAAGGAATTATGTGATAAACTTTTAAAAAATAAAAATATTTATCCAATAAAGTCTATCTAAATCCATATTAAATTGAATTATAAGGATGCTTTGTAATCTTTTCATTACTTAGAATTGGCTCCAATAGGAAGAATTTTTAAGGTCATACAAACTGCTTGTCAAAAAAATAGAACACTTATCAGTAGGTTAGTATGTTAATGCCTTCAAATTTTTGCCCATCTTTCTTTCAGTCTCATATCTTACAATATCTTCAACACTAAGAAAGGAAGTTACTTTGCAAAGCAGTTGAGATTATAAACCAATACATAGTGACTGGCAGTTACTTGCATTTGAACACTAACATAAAATTACTTTCAGCCACATTGTAGGTAATAGAAAGAGATTGTACATTAAAGGCTAAAGGACTGGGTCTGACATTTATTAGCTGTATTACATTGGGAAAGGTATTTTTTTTAATGTTTGTTTATTTTTGAGAGAGAGAGAAAGAGTGTGCAGGAGGTGCAGAGAGAGAGATAGAGAGAGAGGGAGACCGAAGGTCCCAAGCAGGCTCTGCAGTGTCAGCACAGAGCCCATGCAGGGGGCTCAGTTCCATGAACTGTGAGATCATGACCTGAGCTAAAATCAAGAATTGATTGCTTAACCAACTCAGCCACTGAGGCGCCCTGGTATTTTGTTTTTGAGACTGTCCTCACCTATAAAACAGATATAATACATTTATGGGATCAAGTGAGTTTGTGAACTAAATTTTTTTTTTAATGTTAGTCTGGTATTAACATGCTTCTGTTAACAAATATGCCTTGTAGGTAGCTGTAAATATAATTCTGTAGTACAAATTATATGTATAGAAGTCCCAAAGCTAGCTGTAACTCGGGTTGAATCGGAGTGTGGGGTCATCTCTGTTCCTGGGTTAGTGGGTTTGTGTGAGTCTGAATGTGGGCAGGGCTTGTCTGTGTGCGCATGCAAGGGTTGATGTACGTGCAGGTGACCTCTCCCTACACTTGTGGTTGTGCTTGCATATATGTGAGCTCTTTATGTATGTATCTGTGTGCATGCATATGCCTGTGTTCATTTCATGGGTCTGAATGAATAGCAATTAGTTCATTAGGGTTTGCCTCTTGACAATTAAAAAAAATAGGAAAATAGCTGATTATTCATATTTATGGAAAGGTTACAAGAAATTCTAGATTTTTATTTTTAGTGTTAGATACTGTTGCATTTTAAATTCCTTTGAACACTGACAAAGGAGTAATATGTAAAATTTGTTTTTGGACCATAGAACGTTTGTTTTGAGACACTTAATCTTTATAAATAACTGAAGTTTGTCACATACTCCTTTTATTTTTTCCCCTATAAAAGGTAATGACAGTTTGAAGCTCATAACTTTCCACACTGTATTTTCAGAAAAATTTTTTGAGTTAATATTTTTAGTAATTGTTTTTGTGTTTTCTCTTAGTTTAGCTGTTGTCAGAATTTTCTAAGATTCTGTTGTCTCCCTGTAAGTTACTAACTTGTTTCTTTAGGCAGTGTAGAGTAGTAGTTAAAAGAGCAGTCTACTTCCTAAGTTCAAGTATTTGTTTCACTTATATGACTTTTAGCAAGCTTTTTAACCTTCTACCTCAGTTTCCTCATCTATAATATTGGACAGTGATAGTACCTATTTCATATGCTTTTATTAAAAATGACATAATTTATATAAAAGCAAGCGGCATAGCACCTTTTTCCTGGTTTTATACTTTTCTTCTCATTGTTTCCCCATCTCTTCCCAAAACCCACCATCCTGCTTCCTTTCCTACTGCTCTCTCGTCCTTTTAAGAGTTCTCATTGCCCTGCCCTATGGTAGAGTAGAATGCATCGTGAGAAATACTCCTCTCCCTTTCAGTGTCTAAGGTGAAGGTACTCAACAAGTCTTTTGAGGCTGAGTTTTGTTTTATTTTGCTTTTAAGTTTTAACAATAGTAGGGGAAACTAACCAGACAAAAATAGCAAATGAATAGGGGTGATGTTACTTAGGTTTCCAAAAATTTGCAATAAAATGTATTCCTACTTCTCAAACTTTTAAGTAGAACCAGTCTCTTATTTGTCTTTATCTAGTTTCACAAATGTTTTAGTCATTTTTTTTTGGTGAGTATTTATGCTAATTCTTTTCTCTACACTTACTATTTCTTCTTTGTGACTCAGGGTCATTATTCCCTAGCTTTTTTAAATTTTGGAGCTCATATGCTTGAAACCCCTTTTATTTTGAAAGAGACTGAGTTTTTTTTCTTTCAGCATTATGAAGCTATAATTGACACATAATGTTGTGAAGGTTTAAAGTATACAGTGTACTGATATGATCTATGGATATATTGCAAAATGATTACCACCAAACGCTTAGTTAACCCGTCCATCACCTTACATAATTATAGTTGTTTTGTGTGTAGTGAGAACTTCTAATATCTGTTCCCCTAGCAACTTTCAGATTTGAACATAATATTGTTAACTGTAGTCACCATTGCTGTACACTAAATCCCAGAACTTGCTCGCCTTGTAACTGGAAGTTTGTACCCTTTGACCACCTTCACCCATTTCCTGTCCCACATTCCATCTTTGGTGACCACCAGTCTGCTCTTTGTTTCTATGAATTTTTTTTTAAGATTCCACATATAAGGGAGATCAAACAGTATTTTTCTTTGGCTGATTTATTTTGCTTAACATAATACCCTCAAGGTCCATTCTTAAGTTTTTTCATAAGGCCACAGCATAGCTAATGAGTATTTAGAAACACAGAATCAGACATATCTATAGTTTAGTTTAAAAAATCCAGTCGAAAAGGGCAGCCTGTGTGGCTCAGTCGGTTAAGCATCGGACCTCTTGATTTCAACTCAGGTCACGATCTCACAGTTGTGAAATCAAGTCCCATATGGGAATCTGACTGGGCGTGGAGGCTGCTTAAGATTCTCTCCCCCCTTCCTCTGCCCCTCTCCACTGTGTGTGTGCATGGCCTCTTAAGAAAACAAACAAAAACAAACAAACAAACCCAGTCAGTAAAATTTACTGTCCTTTTTGTAAATGAAAGTTGGTGGTCATTTCATCATAGTGACTGGGGTAAGTTCATCAAAGTGAGGACCATGACCTTCCATGCCATGTGATGGAATGTGGGCCCAGAGAGGCTGTCTTGGGCAGAACTTCAAAGCTAGGGATGAGGTGGGATGGATGGGGTGGGGGGAGGGAGAGGGAGGGAGAGGGGATTGCACTTTCTTTCTGCCCCTTCCTCACAGACACAACTTTATACCTACTGTCTGCTAGTTCTAATGTCTACTCTCCACTGGCTTTAAATGGGCGTGGGCTCTGAGCATCAAAGGAAAAAGAAGGGAAATTCTTTTTTTTTTTTGTATTTTTATTTTTTTATTTTCATTTCATTTCATTTTATTTTTACAAATAGTTTATTGTCAAGTTGGTTTCCATATAACACCCAGTGCTCATCCCCACAAGTGCCCTCCTCCATGCCCATCCTCCCCCTTTCCCCCCCCATACCCCTCAGTCCTCAGTTTGTTCTCATCATTCAAGGCTCTCTCATGGTTTGCCTCTCTAGCCCTCTCACCCACCATTTCCCCCCTTCTTCTCCCCCATGGTCTTCCGTTAAGTTCCTCCTAATCCTCCTATACGTGCAAACATAATGATATTTGTCCTAAAAGAAGGGAAATTCTAAGCCCAACTGTGGAAGGTGAGAGTGTTTACAGTTGTTACGTAGGTCTGCCCCTCTACTGAATGTGGTTGTAAACAACACAGGAACCGCCTTACTTTGAAGCCAAGGAGAGCTTTACAGCATCTTGATTATATTTTACTTAGTTCTTGACTAAAATTTGTAATCTGAGTATATATATTTAGGAAGATGAGCTCCCTTTTTTTTTTTACCCTAATCTCTACAGAATTGTGAACAAGAGCATAAGTATGTAATATTCAGAGATGACCAGTATTGTATGAAAGCTGTAAAGTTGTACAGTTTAACTGGGTATTACAGGCAGGGTAAGGTTTGTACCCATGAGGGATGTTCTTTGTTTTCAGGGATTTGTGAAGGCTGCTGAGAACAAATTTTTCTCTGGCTGATTTTGATATCTCAAGGCCTTTAAAAATAGAGTGATTTAGGACTGATCAATTTTCAGATTACTTTTGTTTGTTTATTTTTAAAGATTATTTAAAAAATGAAAAAGTACAAATTGCCTTGATTAATCTCTAGGCATTATGGGCTCTTCTATACAAGCTCTTGCCAGTTTTGAAACAGCACTGAAACGTCATTAATATTCAGAAAACACTTAATTTTCTACCTCTGTCCTAATTGACTTGTACAATTTGAAATCCTATTTATTTTTTATCATAGAGAATAATCTATCTTGATCTATAATGATTACCTACTAATTTTGATTCCTTTTCTTATGACAATTAATGTTCTCTAGAAGAAAATTATGTCATTTCAACAGAGAGCAGGGACCTCGAATGTTAACATAGACCATCTTACTTCTCTGTCTTTGCAAGATGATTGTATGAGAGGTCGTAAGCTACAAAGAGCTTTAAAAACTGAAGGAATTTAAAGATCTTAATATAAAAGAAAGGATATAAACTATTTCTTGGTTTAGGTGCTTTATTTCTTCCTTCCATGCTATTTCTCTTCTGTTTGCCATAGGTAAAGATAAGTTTTTCTAGCAACTTACATATACTTTTCCCCTTGAGCATATTAGGCTTTAAAAGCAACTCTCTGTTTTGCTTTTTATTACCACGGTTATTCAAGGAAACCATTGAGCTAATATTCAGGTACATTGTATTTTTGCTTTATGTCCTTGAGGAAATCAATATATTCTGTAGACTTGACTTTTGTATTTACACTTTGCTTAAGTAGGTGACATAAAACTGGACTCACTTCTAGGTGTTGAAGGAGTAACTGTTAATTGATTGATGTCATCTTTTCTACAAAGAAAATAATACCAGTATTATAACTTCCTCCAGATTGCTAATTATACTCCCTTTAAAATGCTCAGGAATATTTTATTGCTGGTCTGGCATATTTGAGGCAGATTATAAACATCTAAAATATATTAGGTTTTTTGAGTTCCATCCAGGTTGGTGTTTAATATAAATTATTTCTGTTTGAAATTTACCTCCTGGCAGTACTTCTGTCTCAGTTTTTGAGATTGTATTTAATTTTGAGGAAATTTATTCTGCCATAATACATTCTTGGGACAGTGGCTTGCAGTGCTGTGTTGGCATGATAGGATCCGCTCTCTGTGAAATACTGGCATGATGAGCTGCACACAGTTAGAGATGGGCCTGCCGGTTGCAGTTCTGTAACTTCAAACATTCTGGAACAAGGGCTCCTAAATGCTGACACATAGAGACTATACAGAATCACAGAAATTAGTCTGGGACGGGCATAGGGATGAATCTGTGTTGGTCAGGATTTTGTGGGTTTGGGCTTTTTTGGTTTTTTGGTCTTTAGTTTTCCCAATGATTCCAAGGGACTTTGTACGGGGGCCGTTGCTCCAGACCAGAAATGGGCACAGGTTTCAATCCAGCAGAACCTTATCACATGTCAGGCACTGTACCATTTGCAAATGTGATCTTGTCTTTTAAAAATCATTTTATTATTTTTTTCATCATGATAAATGTACCCTTTAATTTCCATCCCCTATTTTCCCCATCCCCACCCCCATTTCCTCTCTGGTAACCATCAGTTTTTTCTTTATAGTTAAGAGTCTGCTTCTTGGTTTGTGTCTCTCTTTTTTCCTTTGCTTGTTTTGTTTCTTAAATTCCACTTGAGTGAGATTACATGGTATTTGTCTTTCTTTGACTTATTTCACTCTGCATTATATATTCTGGCTACACCCATTTTGTTGCAAGTGGCCAGATTTCATTACTTTTTATGGTTGAATAATATTCATAATATTCCTGTGTGTGTGTATGTGTGTGTGTGTACACGTACCACACATTTATTCATTCTTCTGTCAAAACTTGGGCTGCTTCCATAGTTTTGCTATTGTAAATAATGCTGCTATAAAAGTAAGGGTGCACATATCCCTTTGACTTAGTGTTTTTGTATTTTTTGGGGGGTAAATACCCAGTAGTTTAATGAATTCCAAGCCATATTGTAATAATGACTTTTCTCTTAAACCTGTGAATGTTACATTCCATTTAGGAGAATACACTCTAAGTTATATTTGTTTTTTAAAAGTTTTCTGACTATAGCCAGTGTCTGCCAACAGATGAATGGATAAACAACATGTAGTCTCTCTGTGTGTATATATATATGTGTGTGTGTGTGTGTATCTCCACTGTAATATTATTCAGCCATGACAAAGATATCCTGCCATTTGTAATATCCTGGATCAACCTTGAAGGCATTATGCTAAGTGAGATAAGTGAGGCAGAGAAAGACAAATATATGATATGACTTGTATGTGGGTTCTAAAAAGTTTGAACTCCTAGGAACAGTAGAATGGTGGTTACCAGGAGCTGGAAGATAGAGGAAATTGGGGTTGGTCAAAAGATACAGACTTCCAGTTATTTTATTTTATTATAAATTTTTTAAATGTTTTTATTTATTTCTGAGAGAGATAGCATGAGCAGGAGAGGGTCAGAGAGAGAGGGAGACACGGAATCTGAAGCAGGCTCCACACTCTGATCTAGCTGTCAGCACAGAGCCTGACGTGGGGCTCAAACCCATGAACCATGCGATCATGACCTGAGCCGAAGTCGGACGCGTAACCGACTGAGCCACCCAGGCACCCCTAGACTTCCAGTTATAAGATGAAGAAGTTCTGGGGATCTAATGTGTAGCATTTTGATAATACTTAATAATATTGTATTGTATATTTAAAAGCTGATAAGAGTAAATCTCAACTGTTTCCACCCAAAAAAAGATGAAGAAATTTTGTGATGGGGTAGACATGTTAACTAATGCTATGGTGGCATCATTTTGCAATATATAAGTGTATCAAATCAATATGTTCTGTACTTTAAACTTACACAATATTGTATGTCAACTATATGTCAGTAGAGCTGGAAAATAAAAGTTGTGTGACTAAAGAGTAATATATAGGAAGATATTGAGTACATGTGCTAATGCTAAATGCTTTGATTTCCCTCACCACAAAAAGATTTAAAGTTTTGAAGTGTTTTAAACCAGGTGCATTTTGTTTATGTAACATGGAAACTTAGAAACTAATGTGGTCTCCATATTAATCTGTGGGCTTTGACTTTAATTAGCACTAGCATGTGAAAGACTAGTTTTTTGCCTTATAAAAAGTGTTTAAAGAGGTAGATATTCTTGGTGTACAAAGGTAAAATCTGAAATCTGGAAATATTTAGTGTGCATGTTTACGAAAACACTATTTCAATTGAGCAAGTGAAGCATTTGTTGCGTACTTTTTGTTGAAGTATAGTTAACATATTAGTTTCTGTTGTACAACATAGTGATTTAAGATTTATATACATTATGAAATGATTCCCACAAAAAGTCTGGTTACTTTCTGTCACCAAACATAATTACTACAATATTAGTGCCTGTATTCCCTGTGCTGCACTTTATATCCCTGTGACTTATTTATTGTATAACTGGAAGTTTGTGCCTCTTATTTTCAGTAGTTTTAATCTTAAACATTTAGAAGAATGAATCTTTGTAGTGAAATATTCTTTCTTATTGAAACCTTTGAGGAAAAAATTCTCAATATCCAAAAATTAAAATAAGAAATACTTAAAAACTGGTATTCACTTTTGTTCTCCTCTGATTTCTCCCCCCATCCCCTCCTCAAAGCAGATTGCCAAACTGAGGCAGCAGCTACAACGTAGTAAACAGAGTAGTCGGCACAGTAAGGAGAAAGAGCGTCAGTCACCTCTTCCTGGCAACCATGTAACCATCAGTCACACTCAGGTAGGCTAATTTCTTGTCCAGATTTGAAGGAGTCCTTTGAAAGGGTTCATTTTAAAGGGAGGATCCATTATTTCAGGATTGCAAAATTAAAAATCTAAGTCCCTAGCTCTACTAAATTATTACTACTTGTTAAATTATTACAGGAAGTTTTATTTTTCCTCCATATATGTAATTTTCTTTTAATAATAGATGTAACAAAGTGTGGTCATCTCCAGGATGATTGATACTGGCCTGGCTAAAACCCTAGCTCATTTACGTGTTAAGTAACTATGGGCATTATCTCATTTAATCTTCCTAATGGTACCTTAAGCCATCTATCTCTCTTTATATATATTTACACATATATTACATAAGAAGAAATTGAGGATTGGAGCTGTGTTGTGGTTCTCCACCTCCCCCCACCCCCTGCCTCCCTAGGAACATGTGCTTCCCATGGAATATAGTTTGGGAGATGCTTTTCTAGACCAAATTCACTTAAAATATTGATGTAAATTTTAGGGGTCCAGTGGGTGGCCCAGTCAGTTGAGCGTCCAACTTTGGCTCAGGTCATGATCTCACGGTTCGGTTTGTGAGTTCAAGCCTATGCTAACAGCTCAGAGCCTGGAGCCTGTTTTGATTCTGTGTCTCCCTCTACCTGCCCCTCCCCCACTTGCACTCTGTGCCTCTCTTTCTCAAGAGTAAATAAACGTTAAAAAATATTGATGCAAATTTTAGTAAATCAAATATAGAAGTATAGAAGAAACCCAAGTAGTAAATCAAAACAAATCTAATCAGAGGTGTTTCACAAACCTAAGGATGATTCAGCATTAAGAAATGTATTAGTTTAGTTCATTGCATATGAAGATCCAAGTAGATGCTGAATAACACTTGATAAAAACTCAGTCATCTATATGTGGTGAAAACTTCTTAACTAAAAATATGAAACTTCCTAATGTGACTAAAAAGCAGATGTAATGAGATCCTAACAGTAAAATATTGGAAGCATTGTTAAAAATAACAATCAAGTAATAGATGTCCACAGTTATTGATATTATTTGCTAGTAGGTTAGAGGCTCTAGACAGAGCAGTAAGACAAAGGGTTATTGTTATTTGCATATAATATATTTAGAAAATCAAAGTCAGTGAACTAAACCGTTAAAACTGACGGGATAGCCACTACTAAGTGTTGGTAAGGATGTGGATCACTTAGCTCAGATACACATTGCTGATGGGAACACCAAATGGTACCACCACTGTGGAAAACAGTTTGGTATTTTCTTAAAAAGTTAAACACACACTGACCATGGAGCCCCCAAATTCCACTCTTTGATATCTAGCCATGAAAATAAAAACATATGTCTACACTAAGACTCTTAACATCAGTGGTCATGGATGCATTATGTTTAAGAGTCAAAAAATGGAAACAAATATTCATCAACTGGTGAATAGATAAAACATTTCATAAAATCCATGCATTACTAGTCAGCAATAGAAAGGAAGAAATTACCAATACTTGTAAGAACATGGTTGATTCTCAAAAATACCTTATTAAGTGAAAGAAGTCAGGAGTAAAAGGCTACATAGTGTATGATTTCATTATATTAAATTCTTGCAAAGGCAAAATTATAGAGACAAAGTATAATTTTTTCCTCTTAATCTGGTAGAAATAGTGTATTCTTCTTTACTCTGTTTATTTTAAGCATGTTTTCTGTAAGAGCCCAATAGATTTATAGAAGACCTGTTGGCTTGCTGACAACAAAAAAGAATTAGGCACGTGTTCCTAATTTACATTGAATTTTTGGCATTGTGATTATGCATGAAAATCATTATCTGCTATACATACTGAAATATTTGTAGGTGAAGTAGGAAGTCTGGAATGTGCTTTAAAATAATCTTAAGAACAGAAGAAAAATAGATGTTTAGATGAAATAAGATTGGCAGATGTTGGTAATTTTGAAGCAGTTGGTAATTTTGGCAGATGTTGGAAAATTTGAAGATGTGCACCTGAAAGTTCATTATGGTATAGTGTTTAATTATGTTCATGATTATAATTTTTATAACAAAAACTGAGAACTTAATGAGATGATTAGATAAAATATAAACATACAAAAATCAGTAGTTCTAAACTAATGAGGGTAAACCACTGTACCCTCTACTGACAGTGCTGCTAACCCCAAATGTGTGGGAGATTTTCCCACACCAACCAATTTGCCAACTCCAAACACTAACTGCATATCCTACAATTCAGATATAACAGTAATTATTCAGGGTTGGCACAGACCCGAGTTTAAGGGCTCTACCCCACAAGACTGACCCCTTCTTAAGATGTCAGTCACAAGTCCCAGGTTGTCATCTACTTCTGACCATCTGGCTATAAAGAAGAAATTCCCAATAACCCTTGTTTAGGTTCAGTAATTTTCTATAATAGCCCATAGAGCTCAGGAAAGCACTTAGGTCTACCACTTTATTTATAAGGTATATAATAAAGGATGCAAATAAACAATTAGATAAGAGGTACACAGGGCTTGTGGATATGTATTCACCAATCTGAAAGTTCTCTGAACCTGGAGTTGAGAGATTTTTATGAAGGCTTTATCACATAGGCATTATCCATTATTAACTCTCTGTCCAGCCCCTCTGACCTCTCCAGAGGATGTGTGGGGCTTAAAGTACCAGGCTTGTAATCATGCCTTGATCTTTCTGTTGACTAGCCCTCATCCTGAACCTACCCAGGAGCCTGTCAAGAGTCACATTATTAGGGGCACCTGGGTGACTCCATCAGCTAATCACCTGACTCTTGATTTTGGCTCCGTCATGATCTCAGTTCATGGGATAGAGCCCCTTGTTGGGCTGTGCACTTACAGCATGAAACCTACCTGGGAATCTCTCTGTCCCTCCTCTCCTTGCACTCTGTCTCTCCCTCTCTCTCAAAATAAGTAAACATTTTAAAAAGTTAAAAAAAAAAAAAAAAGAGTCCCCTCATTAGAGCAGAAGATTCTTGCTTCTATCACCCAGGAAATTCCAAGGGACTTAGGAGCCCTGTGTCTGGTTCCATGGTCAGAAACCAAATATTAGCACAGAATTCTCCTAGCATCCCTGTCACTCAGGAAATTATAAGAGTTGTAGGAAATGTGTGTCAGGAACCAGGGCAGATTCCAAATATGTTTCTTGTTACGTTACAATTACCAATAACGTTATTATATATAAAAATCTATGAAGTGCCAAGAATTAGACTTAGAAATATATAAACTATAAGACTTTATTGAGAATATGAAATAGAAAACTAAGACCTTAATGGGAAATCTCAACACATTCATGCATGGGAAGGGAAGACTCAGTATTTTTCAAATGGCCATTTACCTGAAATTGATGTACAAATTGAGTTCCAATGGAAATTTAAAAGTCATGGTTTTGTTACTTGAAAAGTTGTCTTCAAAAGTTATATGGAAAAGATGCCAATTAATAGAAAAGAAAATTTGAAGAGGCTTTTCCTGTAAGATACCAACATGCACTATAAATATCAGCAATTAAAGTGAAGCTTTGTATAGAGATTATCTGTTAAGAAGGAAATGAAATCAAATATAGGAATCTGTAAGGAAATCAAATATTGAATCATAAAGAAATCTTGGCAGTTTGATTACCGTGTGGCAAAAAAAAAAAAAAATACTGCCTCACACCATACACAAAAATAAATCGTGATAGGTTAAATATTTAAATATGAAAAACCATAAAAGTACTGAAAGAAAGGTATTTGATTTAAAATAAGCAGTAAACGTTATGACCAAGAGTTGCAACTTTAATATGAAAAAATCTCATGCGTCATAACAAAACACATTAGCTGCAGTGGCTCACAGATGGCAGAATCACAGCCCGGAGTATAAGGAAATACTGTTCATATGTTAATCAGTGATTAGCAGTCTACCTCATTATGAATCACAGATGTCAACTTTAATCATTCAGAATAAGATAGAGACCATATATCATTTTTATTTTTACCTTGTTCATCTTTATTTTTCTCATTCCCTATCTGTAGTATAAGTCCCTTGAGCATCAAAAGGCTTGTCCTACTCTTACTCTTAACTATAGAGAACAAACTGATGGTCACCAGAGAGAAGTGGTGGGGGGATGGGTAAAGGGGATTAAGAGTACACGTATCATAATGAGCACCAAGAAGTGTATAGAATTGTTGAAGCACAATATTGTACACCTGAAAGTAATACAACACTGTATGTTACCTATACTGGATTAAAAAAAAAAAAAGTTTGTCTTACACTTTAAGGTACCCTCTATGACAGCTGTGAGAGGTGGTTAATTTTTGAGAACTCCTCCGAGGGACTTTTGAAAAACAACCTTAAGGATGTTAATTGTATTACTGGACTTAACATGATACATTGTTGCCACGTTACTTAATAATCCAGAACATTTTCTTAAATGGTTGAGGAAATGGAAATGAAAAATACTGGAAGGTAATTTTAACAGTGAAGGAAACAAAGCTTTTAAACACACATGGAACTGTCCCATAAAGCCAAATGATACATTTAACTGACATGATTTCAACTATGTTTTCTTTTTTAGTAAAAACAGCAAAGGGAAAAAATTAAACTGTGCAGAAGGTTCTGTCTGCCATCCTACCAAAAAAGTTGTGTACATTATGCTACTAAACCTTTACAGTACATAAAGTTTTATTTTGGCTCTGGACCTACCTTACTTTAGAACCCACATTTCTGTGTGTGTATCTGGATATATAGTATATTTGAAATATTGAGAACACTCTGCTCATTGAGTTTCCATTTTCAGATTTACCATGGTTTTGAGTTCTCAATTTCTCAATTTTTTTTCCACAAATAATTTGACCCCACCTTCTCTTATATTTTGTAGGCTACTGGATCAAGATCAGTCCCTATGCCACTGTCAAATATATCAGTGCCAAAATCGTCAGTTTCACGTGTGCCCTGCAATGTAGAAGGAATAAGTCCTGAATTAGAAAAGGTATTCATTAAAGAAAATAATGGAAAGGAGGAAGTGTCCAAGGTAAGGTTAAATGGGATGTTTGAATCTTTTTTCTTCTTTAGTATTCAGAACTGTCTCAATAGTCCTTTTTTTGGTAACTGCTTTATTAGCTATGATTCACATACCATACAGTTTACCAATGTAATGTGTACAACTCAGTGGGTTTTTTTTTCTTTTTTTTTTAGCATATTCACAGTTGTGCAACCATCACCACAGTCATTTTACAGCATTTTCATCACCCCAGGAAGAAACTCCATGTCCTTTAGTAACCATCCCTCATTTCCTTTCAATGTCCCCAGCGGTAGGCAACCACTAATCTAGTTTCTCTGTCTGCAGATTTGCCTGTTCTAGACATTTCTTGTAAATGGAATCATAACAACATGTGGCCTTTTGTAACTGGTTTTTTTCATTTAGCATAATGTTTTTAAGGTTCACCCAAGTTGTAACATTTACCAGTATTTAATTCCTTTTTATTGCCAAATACCCAATTGTATGAATATTATTCACCTAGTCATCAGTTGATGAACATTGTCTGGTTTCTACTTTTTAGCTATTATGAATAATGTTGCTATGAAATTCATATACAAGATTTCACATGAACGTGTTTTCCCTTCTCCTGTGGAATTGTGGAATTGTTGTGGAATTGCTGGTATGGTAGCTCTTTGTTTAACCTTTTGAGAAACTGCCAGACTGTTGTCCAAAGTGGCTGCGCTTACACTGTTTTACATTCTGCACAACACCATTTACATGTATGAAGGTTCCAATTTCTCCATCTTTACCCATGCTTATAATTCTGTCTTTTTTATTATAGCCATCCTGGTAGATGTGAAATGGCATCTCACCATGGGGTTGCTCTGCATTTTCTGAAGGCTAATGACATTCAAGACATTAAGCATCTTTTCATGTGCTATTGGCCATTTGTATACCTCTTTTGGAAAAATGTCTGTTTAGATCACTTATAATCATAAAACTGGCTTATTTTGCCTTTTACTACTGGGTTATAGAAATTCTTTATAAAGTTTTGTTTTATTTTCTAGATAAAATTTCTTAATAGGTGTACGATTTGAAAATATCTCCCATCCTGTGGGTTGTCTCTTCACTTTTTATTTGCTTGATGATGTCCTTTGAAGGACATTTTCAATTTTGATAAAGTTTGATTTATTGTTTTTCTTTTGTTATTTGTATATTTGGTGTCATATTTAAGAAACCATTACCTCAATCTAAGGTTACAGTAATATTTGTGTTTTCTTCTAAGAGTTTTTAATTTTAGCTTTCTCTGTGGTTAGGTCTTTGAACCATTTTGAATTCAGCAAAAATGCTTTTTAAATTACTTCTGTCCCAGAAAATCTGGGCACTACTGCATATGAACCTATATTTGACCACATTTTAAATGCATACTCGACAAAAGAAAGCATTAAAGTAGCCTTTGACTTAGTTACCCCTGTGATTTTTTGGAGGGAACCCAAATAATGACTTAATTCATGTCAACTATGTATCTGATTCCTTTAAATAATGTGCAGGTTTTAAAACTGATTTAATTTCAAAAGCCAGTCTAATATTATATTTATAAAATTAAAAAGTAAAACTTTCTTTCACCTCTCAGTATTGCTTAGCAGATATGAGCATTATGCATAATTTCTTGTATAGTCCTTTTGGTGTGTGTGTGTGTGTGTGTGTGTGTGTGTGTGTGTGTGTGTGTTCTAATAGGTAGTGAATCATTGTATGAATGCACCATAATTTAGAAGTAAGTGCCCTTTTGATGAGCATTTAGATTAACTTTCAGTTTTTGTCCTCTCAAACAGTGCTTTAGGAAACATTGTATACTCCTGCAGACAATTTCCTAGCAGTAAAATTGGTGGGTTAGACCATTTGTATGTTTAAATTTTGATGAATATTTCTAAAATTATCCTCCCAAAAAATTGTGTCATTTTACTCTTCCTAGATGTTTTATATTAAATTTTTATATTTATCATACCATAAAGAAGCTTTTTGGAAATTATGCCATCTCTTAGCTCTTCATCGTTAAAATGTTTTCTTTATACATTAAGTAATGTTTAAAAAGTATTAATGTAAGGAGGTAAATTGGTCTAATTCTTTGAAGATGAAAGAATCAGTCACAGATTTGCTGATTCCTTAAGAACGTCAAAGCAAAACTGTACTAGAATATAAAACAACATAATCTCAAGAAAACAAAAACACTAATTCAAAAGGGTGCATGCATGCCTTTGTTTTTTGCAGCATTATTGATAATAGTCTAGATATTGAAGCAACCTAAATGTCCATTGATAGATGAAGAAGATGTGGTTTGTGTGTATTTAATATGTATAAATTTAATCTATAAAATGTATGAAAAGTATACATGAATACAGTGCGCACACACACACTGAAATGTTACTCAGCCATAAAAAAGAATGAGATCTTGCCATTTATGAGCATGTAAATGGACCTAGAGACTATTACACTATGTGAAATAAGTCAGAAAAAGACAAATACCATATAATTTCACCTATTTAAAAACAAAACAAATGAACACACAGGCCCACAAATACAAACTGGTGGTTGCCAGAGGGGAGAGGTTAGGAGGATGAGCAAAAAGGGTGAAGTGGGGTGGGAGGTGGAGGCTTCCAGTTATGGAATGAGTAAGTCACAGGAATGAAAGGTACAGCATGGGGAGTGTAGTCAGTGGTTACTGTAATGATGTTGTACGATGACAGAGGGTAGCTGGATGCGTGGTGAGCATTGCATAATGTATAGACTTGTCCATTCGCTGTCTTGTATGCCTGAAACTAATGTACATTGTGTGTCAGCTATACTTAAATAAACAAGTAAAATTTTATATAGTTCTGCTTTTAAATAAGTCATATTCTAATTTCACAGTAGCCATTACAGAATGACTCTAGGGTGACCTACGCACTTATAACTAAAATACTAATTTTTAGAATTTCTTAGATTGATGATTACGTGTGCCTCAGGGTTTTAATATACAAAATGTTACCGTTAGTGAGCCTGACAAGAACTAAAGAAAACTATCCTATTTAAGTATATCAGTGTTGTAAGCTTTTATATTTCCCATTGTTATTTTGTGTAAATAGTAAATTTTAAAAATCGGTTTGTTCTCGTAATTCTTGTATTCTGCCTCACAACAAAAGTTGGTTGAGGAGATTGTTACATATTACCCAGTTATAGATTAAGGAATGGGAATACAGAAAGATTGTGTTTATCAAATAGGACATGAATAAAAGATAACTCAAATTCTTAATTTTTTTAAAATTACAGATTTATACAGCATTTTTTTACTGGTTACCAATACTGACACTTTCATTAAAGTAACATTGTCCTTGACAAATATCTATATTTTAAGAAATAATTCTGTCATGAAGCCCTCAAATATAATTTTGAAAATGACCTTTTCTCATGGGTTACCCTGAGAACTTCACACATCTGATACTGCTGTACAATTTTGTTCAAAAACACCTGTGCCAATGGTTTATTCTTTGTTCATTCTAACATTTAGTGCAGAGTTGTAATTAAAATCTAAATTTATTTAAATGAAAGAAAAAAATTTAAATGAAGTAACATTTTCTTAACGTTTGACCAAGGAAGTTAATATTCCTTTGGGAATATTTCTTTCTTTTAATTGGAAAGTTTTACTTTTTAATTTATTTATGAAGTGAACTAATATTTACATCATTGAATTTTCTCTTTATAGTAGGGTAGTCATTGTCAGCATGCTGTAGTTTTGGTTTAACAGCATTGTATAGATAAATGAAGTTTTTATTTCCGTAGTTAATGGTTTCAGCCTTCACTTAACTTGTTATAAAAAAATTGATACGTTTTGAATCTTGCCTCATTTTATCATACTCCATTTTCCCTCTGACAGTGTTTCTAAAAACTCTGAAATGACAAAGCTCAGAGTAAAAGCAGTACATGGTAAAAATAAGTTGTAAATAAACTGAGTGTGTATTTTTTTTTTCTTACCATTGCAGTCTTGCCTATGTAAGAGTATTTTAAGTGACTAATGTGTAGAATTTTACTTGTTGACCTTACTTCGTTAGAACACATATTAGGAAAATGGAGTAAGATTTTCTTTACAGCAGAAGCAGAGTATGGGGCGCCTGGGTGGCTCAGCTGGCTAAGTGTCCGACTTTGGTACAGGTCATGATCTCACCTTTGTGAGTTCGAGTCCCGCGTTGGGCTCTGTGCTGACAACTCAGAGCTTGGAGCCCGCTTTGGATTCTGTGTCTCCCTCCCTCTCTGCCCCTCCGCTACTCATGCTCTGTCTCTGTCTCCCCCCCCCGCCCCCAAAAAAACCCCAAAAAAAACAAAAACCCACAAACAGAGGAGTCCACTGTGACTGCCATTTAATTAGTGTGACATCAGAAGCACTAAGCTATAAGCTCTTTATTTGTAAAGACCCTGAAATAATGAACTCTAAGGTCTTTTCAGGTCTAAAACATGTTTCTGTGATTATAGTTGCATTTCTATTTCTTATTTTTGCCACTCAGAACTAACATGTTAGATAGAACCAGGCAAAATTATGAATAGTGCTACTTAGAGGGATACCATAACAGTAGAATTGTTTTGAGTTGTGTTAACATCCTTTGTTCAATAGTAATAGAATAAATCTCTTAGAAATTTGGGGTAATTTGTGAAGGAAATGGAAAACACAGTTCTGTTCCTGATCTCTAAAAAGTTGAAATAAAGAACGGACGAACAGAAATATCTATACTTGTGAATATGAGATTTTACTTTTCTTACTAGCAAGTCAGAGTAATTTCTTGCACAGTGTGATAACATTAGTCAGCAAATGTGTGTTGGTTGTCTGCTCTGTACCAGACACCATGGTGGGCACTGGGGATACCGTGTTTAAAACAAGGCCCCTACCCTTGAGGGGGATTCTGGGAAGTGCTAACCTATGAATACATCCAGAGGGCTATGGAATTTGTAAGACAATTTATCCTTAATTTTGAGGCTGTACTCCTTCAGCATTTGAAATAAATTTTTCCTTCAGTCAAGGCAACGTGCAGAAATTAAGCTCTCGTACAAGACTGGTCTCACTCCCTAAAGAAGCAATTATGGTGAGCTAGCCGTGGAATGTACAGACGAGGGCAGTGCTGTGTGCTTCTGCATGAATCAAGGGTGTGTACTTTCACTCATGCATGTGACGGTGGTCTCTCTTCCAGCCTTTGGAGATCCCAGACGGCCGAAGGGCCCCGCTCCCCGCTCACTACCGGAGCAGCAGCACCCGCAGCATTGACACACAGACCCCCTCTGTACAGGAGCGCAGCAGTAGCTGCAGCAGCCATTCTCCGTGCGTGTCTCCCTTCTGCCCCCCGGAATCCCAGGATGGGAGCCCTTGCTCCACAGAAGATTTACTCTATGATCGTGATAAAGGTGAGAATGAAATCACCCACTTAGATAGAGGGTTTGTCATAGGGCCTTGCTCATTCTACTTTCTTTGTCTTAGACCATTACATCCCCTTTTTTTTTCTTCTGTGGGATGGTGGGATTGTAAAGGATTGGCTGATCTAGGTTTGTTCATTGGTTTCCCGTACCCCCTTCTCTGTGACTTGCACAAACATCTTCCATAAATGTGTCAGAGAAGCACAGCGCGTGGTTCTGAGGGCTAACAAAAGCTCTAAGCTCTAAGATGGAGTGTGTACAACTTTACATCCTATAACACGCAGGCTTTTTTCTTGGTATTGTCCAGAGCTATATTGATGGTTATGGTAGAGTTTATATTTCTGACGCCTAAAGTTCGGTTTTATAATCAGATTGACTCAGGAGGAGGTCATTTCTTAGATGTTCTGTTGGAAGGATGGGTATGTTTTTAATCAAGTAGATAAAGTTAAGTAAGTACCTACAAGATATCAGGGGATGTCCTGGTATGTAGATGAATTACTAACATCGATAAGAGAACAGAACCTCTGAGATTTCTTGATACTTGTCAGGCCTCTTGTTTTAGCCCCAGGTTCTCCTGTCCTTGTATCAGGCACTTGGCTACCACTTACTGTGTCCTCGCAGTTTCTGGCCGGCTCAGACCTAGACACAGAAGGCAACAAAGAGTGCCCAGGCTCTACCTTCCTAGTTACTTTCAAAGAAACACTGAACTTATTTTATGACACACGTATTGCTTCTCACCATGGAGAAATACACGAGAGGTGGCAAAAATTTTAAAACTTAAATAGGCAGGGGCGCCTGGATGGTTCAGTTGGTTGAGCATCCGACTTCGGCTCAGGTCACGATCTCGTGAGTTCGAGCCTGGCATTGAGCTCTGTGCTGACAGCTCACAGCCTGGCGCCTGCTTCAGATTCTTTCTGTGTGTCTCTGCACCGCCCCTGCTTGCTCTCTCTGTCTCTCTCAAGTATAAAATTTTTTTAAAAATTTAAAAAAGTAAAGCTTACAGAATCTTCTAGGATTTTTGTGGTCCTTGTCCTGATTTGATTGTTACTCCCCTTAATTTGTTTTATTTTGAGTTATTATTACATTTAAATGGCCATATTTTAAGTGCTCAGCCCGGTGAATTTTTACATATGTATGTGTTCATGAAACTACTACCTAGATCAAGATACAGAACATTTTTAGCATCCCAGAAGGCTCCCTCGGGCCCCCTTCCCCTCTCCATCTGGAGGTAACCACTGTTGTGATTTACATCGCCATAATTTAGTTTTTCCGTGTTACTGTATTTTACAGAAATGGAGTGGTGCATGTGTATTCTCGTTTCTTCTGGCTTCTTTGACTCATCACTATGCCTGACTCTCTGCGGAGGTGTTAAATAGAAGTTACTTTGGACTTTGTCTTCTGCTTTTATTTCTGTGGTGGATCTCAGCAGTTCTCCACTTTCTTTTCACCCTTCCATTATTGAAAAGCCTTCTGAACTCCCTTTCTCCATAAGGGATCTATTGAAGATAGTACTTTAGGCATCTCTTTGCTTCAAGTGGGAAGTCTCCCACTTTGTAGAATGTCAGACTGGGAAACTTTTATTTCACTGAGGCATCCTACTGGAGCAAACACCTTTAGTCACATCCTCGCAACATTTACTATGGATGTTTCATGGTACAACAAACAAGAAAACAAACGCCTTGCTTCTAGTAAGAGTATTTGTTTTGAAGGTAACTGCAAATTGTAAAGAATAGTAATTTGTTTTAGGCTATGCAGGTGGCAAATGGCAAAACAGGTCCATCAGCTTGATTCCCAAACATGTATTCTGTGTTTATTTTTTCAGTAGAAAGGATAAGTGTGGTTCAGGTTGACCACTGTTGCTCTTTATTAGCACCTGTAGTTGGGTGAAAATGAAAAGTAAAAATAGCAGTAATAATAAGGCTAGGAAATTAATTCTAGAGTTCTGTTTTCTTCTTTCTAAGTTTAATATTGTGGATAATTGAGAGACACTGAACCAAAAAGGAGATATATTAGTAAGATGATAAGTGAGTTCCATTTTAGTTAACTGTGAGATTGCCTTTAGGGCCACTGAATGACAGCATTCAATGAGGCAGATAAATATATGGTTTCTGCAGTTCAGAAGAGATCCTCACTTAGATCCTAAGTTTAAAATATACACTGTTTTTACATACAACATAGAACATATGTAAGTTTAAGGTATACAGTGTAATGATTTGATATTTGTATCTGTTAGCAAAATGTTTACCAAATAAGGTTAGTTAACATATCGTTGACCTCATGTAACTACCTTTTTTTTGTTATGGCGAGAACATCAAAGTTTTACTCTCATAGCAACTTTGAAGTATACAGTCAGTAGTATTAACTGTAATCACCATGCCGTACCTTAGATCCCCAGAACTGATTCCCTTATAACTGAAAGTTTGTCATCTTCCTGTATCCTCGGCCCCTAGCAACCACTGTCCTACTCTGTGTTTCTAGAAGTTTGATGTTTTTAAGATTCCACATACAAGTGAGATCATACACTATTTTTCTCTGACTTATTTCACTTACTCTAATGCCTTTAAGGTCCATTCATGCTCTGGCAAATGGTAGGATTTCATTTTTTATGGCTGAATAACATTCCTTTGTGTGCGCTTTGCGTTTTCTTTATCCATTTATCTGTTAGTGGCCACTTAGGTTATTTCCATGTTTGAGCTATTATGAATAGTGCTGCAATGAACATGGGAATACAGGTGTCTCTTCAAGAGTATAATAATCTGAATTCTAACCATTTCATAGATAAGTTAGACCTTTTTTCTAAGACTTTTCCTTTTTTTGTATATTTTCCTCTCTGTCTTTGTATTCTTTCATATCAGATATCTGCCTGCATAACACACATGTCTTTTTTTCTTATGTTCCTCTTGATGGTGGTTGTTTGTTTTAATGTAAACTGAGAACACTCGTCTGGATCATCTCTAAGGCCAAGAATTTTTTTCCCTAATAATTACAAAAATATACCTTAGTAAAACGGTAATAATACCTACCTCTTATCATTATTTGGGTTATTAAGATAGTAAAGTGCTTAGCACAACTAGTGGTCCATAGTAAACAATAAATTGTGCTGGGTATGGCTAATAGTGACTTTTTAAAAAACTGTCTGCAGAGGGGTGCCTGGGTGGCTCAGTCAGTTAAGCATCCGACTTCAGCTCAGGTCATGATCTCACTGTTCTGTGGGTTCGAGCCCCACGTCAGGCTCTGAGCTGAAAGCTCAGATTTCGGATTCTGTGTCTCCCCCTCTCTCTGACCCTCCCCTGCTCATGCTCTATCTCTCTCTCAAAAATAAGTAAAACATTAAAAAAATTTTTTAAAAACCTCTGTAGAAATGATAGAGATCTTAGAATCATTTTAGACATGTTTTGTTTTCTTTTTTTTTCTTAAATAGTTTTTTGTCAAGTTGGTTTCCATATAACACCTAGTGCTCATCTCCACAAGTGACCTCCCCCATGCCCATCACTCCCCTTCCCCCTGCCCCCCAATCAGCCCTCAGTTTTTTCTCAGCATTCAAGAGTCTCTCATGGTTTGCCTCCCCCTCCCCAACTATTTTTCCCCTTCTCCTCCCCCATAGTCCTTCTTTTAAGTTCCTCCTAATCCACCGATATGTGCAAACATACAGTATCTGTCCTTCTCTGCCTGACTTACTTCGCTCAGCGTAACACCGTCTAGTTCCATCCGTGTTGCTACACATGGTGATTTCATTCTTTCTCATTGCCATGTAGGATTCCATTGTATAAATACACCACATCTTCTTGATCCATTCATCAGTTGATGGACATTTAGGCTCTTCCATGTTTTGGCTATTGTGGAGAGTGCTGCTATGAACATTGGGGTCCATGTGCTCCTATGCATCAGCACTCCTGTATCCCTTGCGTAAATTCCTAGCAGTGCTACTGCTGGGTCATAGGGGAGTTCTAGTGTTAATTTTTTGAGGAACCTCCATACTGTTTTCCCGAGGAGCTGCACCAACTTACATTCCCACCACCAGTGTAGGAGGATGCTCATTTCTCCACATCCTTGCCAGCATCTAGAGTCTCCTGATTTGTTCATTTTCGCCACTCTGAACAGTGTGAGGTGGTATCTCAGTGTGGTTTTGATTTGTATTTCCCTGATGAGGAGGGATGCTGAGCATCGTTTCATGTGTCTGTTGGCCATCTGGATGTCCTCTTTGGAGAAGTATCTGTTCATGTCTTCTGCCCATTTCTTCACTGGATTATTTGTTTTTCCGGTGTGGAGTTTGGTGAGTTCCTTATAGATTTTGGATACTAGCCCTTTATCTGATATGTCATTTGCAACTATCTTTTCCCATTCCGTCGGTTGCCTATTAGTTTTATGGATTGTTTCCTTTGCCATGCAGAAGCCTTTTTATCTCGATAAGGTCCCAGTAGTTCATTTTTGCTCTTGATTCCCTTGCCTTTGGGGATGTGTCAAGTAAGAAATTGCGATGGTTGAGGTCAGAGTTTTTTCCTGCTTTCTCTTCTAGGGTTTTGATGGTTTCCTGTCTCACATTCAGGTCCTTTATCCATTTTGAGTTTATTTTTGTGTATGGTGTGAGCAAATGATCTAGTTTGATTCTTCTGCATGTTGCTGTCCAGTTCTCCCAGCACCATCTGTTAAAGAGGCTGTCTTTTTTCCATTGGATACTGTTTCCTGTTTTGTCAAAGATTAGTTGGCCATACATTTGTGGGTCCAATTTTGAGTTCTCTATTCTATTCCATTGGTCTAGGTGTCTGTTTTTGTGACAATTCCATACTGTCTTGATGATGACAGCTTTGTAGTAGAGGCTAAAGTCTGGGATGGTGATGCCTCCCGTTTTGGTTTTCTTCTTCAATATTACTTTGGCTATTTGAGGTCTTTTGTGGTGCCATACAAACTTTAGGATAGTTTGTTCTAGGTTTGAGAAGAATGCTGGTGCAATTTTAATTGGGATTGCATTGAGTGTAGATTGCTTTGGGGAGTAATAACATTTTAACTGTATTTATTCTTCCAACCCATGAGCATGGAATGTTTGTCCATTTCTTTGTGTCGTCTTCAATTTCCTTCATAAGTTTTCTATAGTTTTCATCATACAGATCTCCTATATCTTTGGTTAGGTTTATTCATAGGTATTTTACAGTTTTTTGTGCAGTTGTGAATGGGATCAGTTTGTTGATTTCTCTTTCTGTTGCTTTACTGTTGGTGTATAAAAATGCAACCAATTTCTATACGTTGATTTTATACCCTGCAGCTTTGTTGAATTCATGGATCAGGTCTAGTAGGATTCTGGTGGAGTCTAGACATGTTTTGTTTTCTTCAAGACTATTTCAGCTTGCGAATTAAGACACTGGTTTATCAACATATTATCATATTTAGCTTTCAGCATTACTTTGTGATTAAGATCAAGCTGATGTTACTGTTCTCTGGAAAAATTAGGTGATCTTCTACTATACTGTGAACTTCCTGGTTCCCAAGTCAACTACCCTCTTTGTGAAGAAAAAATTAAAATAATGTCTATCTCTTTTTTATATATGGCTATACATATATACACATGCATGTATTTTAGGATTGGGAATAGAGATTTATGTATTCACCTGAGTTTTTACTTCCAGTTTAAGAAAAAGTTATTTAACATGGACATATGTGAGATGTTCCACTAGGGAGTGGAGAAATAGAGATGAATAGGATGTGATATCTGTTTTTAAGGGATTCATAATGTACTATGGAATAATAGTAATGTAAACAAATAATACACTATCATACAAGTACATTCAGAATACTGAAGGTACAAGAGGGAGTTGTTAGTTTCATTATTTCTGAAACCTACATGCTATGTCAGTTAAATTATAGAGTAGTCTCTAACTCATTACTTCTTTGTGTACAGTCCAAATTTTGTTTTTTAAGATACTAATTCCATCTTATATTATGCCTTTTTTACAGTAAACATAAGTTAGTCTTTTGTTTATTTCCAGTAAAGAAAAAAAAATGGAAGCTATAGATTTTAAATAGGTTTGTATTATTAACTATGAAAACAGAATTGATACTGTGATTTTGTGGTCAACTAGGATATACTTGGAGTACCTACATATTCTGTACTGACTGTAGAGAAATTCATTCTGTGATAGAAGAGTTAGTTCAGACGTCGTTAGGCACCTGGATAGGCATACCCAGGAAGGGAGCGAGCAAGCCATTGTGAATATATGTGCTCATGAGAGGTGCTGGTGAGCTATTTTTCTAATACTCATCTGTGGCATACTTATCCTTTTCCTGATTTTGCTAACATTTCTTCTTATTCATAACAGTTCTTTTCCATGGACCATGTATAATTTGAGACCTATAAAGTAATTATAGTGAATTATTAGTATATTGGGTTTGTCTTTGGCTATTTAGATTGCAGTGCCATGACAAAAACACTCTGACTATTGAGAAAGGTCCAGCCATTAAGAAACTATTTTCAGGTTTAAGGTGTTTTTGGTTGTTGTTGTTTTCTCTTTTTTGTTAGGTTTTTCTAGTTACCTGAAGACTGGAGGCAGCCTGATCACATGTCTAAAGTTGTTCGGCTAACTAGCCTAATAACTGCCATGGTTCCTACATTATGGTCTGTGTGAAGAATTCAGGATCCAGAATAAAAGCTCTCATCTTGACATCCTCAGAATATACATACCCTAAGAGTTAGCCTAAGTTCTTTCACATTATCATGCCCAAAATGCAAGGGAGAAAAATAGTGATTTATATAATACAGATGGCGGCATCAAAACAGGCTTTTACCAGCTCTGCCTGCATTCCTTGCTATTAGCCAAACCGGTGCTGGGCAAGCCACAGAATTGAGACTTCAGTCTGCCACTTATAGTTGATCTTTGGCACAATTCCCTTAGGCAGTTGCTATAAAAATCTGCAATTTTGCAAGATATTGTGGAAACATTGATTATTCTAATCATGAAGTCAACTGAACCATTCTCCTCAGGCCAAGTACGGAGAGTTCTATTCCAAGAGTCCATAAATTGGTTACTTGGAACTTAAACTGTACTTTCCCATAAGAACAACGTATGTTATGTGGATGGAGTTTCCCAACACCAATGCATATAAGCCTGTTTACCCCATACTGTGATTAACTCATAAATATTAATAATCCTAAACTTTGAGTGTTAGGACTGAGCAGGCCTTAGTTGTAGGAAAGAAAAAATGAAGTATTATCTTGTCTTTTCCAGGTTCAGAACTGACACTAGTCAGACTTTTGAAAGAGACTCTTGTTAACATCATCTTACTCCTTTCTACACACATTTTAATTCTATTTGTGTTTATGTCTAGGGCTCTATTTCTTAACCTTCTTTAAGCTTTTCCCTAAACGTACTTTAACTATCTTCTAGAGAGCCTTTTCAGCTGAGATTTTGTGGTACTTTTAATGTTTATATTGTTAAAATAAGTATGTTGGATATACTGCTTTTAGCCACTACATCTTAAAATCACTGCTTCTGATCCTGAGTCTGTTTCTCTATCAAAAGATTATCCCCACATAGTTCTAGGATCCCTTGTTACCCTAGAAGAACCTTTTTTGGTAAAGTGACAGAGTATAGAGATACAACACAAGAATTATTCCATAGGTTGACACTGACCTGTTCTAGAATCCTGTCCCTAATGTCATCTTCCCTGTTTCTCTCTTTCAAGATAACACATAAGCTCACATACATTCCGAGTGACAGCACAAATGCCTTTCTCCCCTCCTTAGGAAATTGTTCACAATCGTACTGATGGCAGATGCTGTGCGACCCCTCTGTGGAGGAGTTACTATTTATAATTCAAAACTAAGTAATCAGTATACATCTCAGTTCTAACAGTTACAACCCAGAGTCTAGAATAGAAACAAACCAAAATTTATAAAACATACGTGCATATATATTTCATTTCATCTCCTGTTATCTGTTTACCAGAATATAAGCTCCAGCAGGAGCCGATAACTTTATTTTACTCATTGCTTTATCCTCAGCAAATAGCGTAGTGCCTATCATGGACCACTATTTAGTTGAGATTTCTTCAAGTATTCCTTGAAGGCCTGTCTTTATGGTATATCCATTTTTGAAGGTTATATTTTTATAGCTGTATTGAATATCAGTATCTTTTTCTTTAGGCTGTTAAATTATATGTATTAGGCTCTTAAATGTTCAGAAAGAGTGTGATAATGTTCCCCTCCCCCGGTCACCACCAAAAAAGGAAAAAAAAAAACAGACAGTAGGATTATGCTAATTTAGTGATAAGGCTTTGGGTGGAGGAGAAACCATGAAATCCAAATTCCCTGTTGAAATTTGGGGAAAGGAAGTAACTGCTAAAATCCATCTCATCTTCCACTCTGATGACGACTGGGGAGAAAGTAGGGTATCAACTAGGTTAGAGGAAAGGGGAATCCGTTGAATGTTTCCTCCCTGCTATCTTTTGTGTTCCTCTAGGAAGAAATACCAGCACATAGAGGCCATTCCTTACACTGGATTGCCTTGTGACACTAATAGAAGTCAGGCCCAATGAAGCCTTTACCTGAGCTGTCAGATTTTAATTACAGGCATGGAATGTTAGATTGGAAGGAGCTTGATCTTCATCTTGTCCCCACCTCACATCTCCGGCAAGAGCACTACAGTTGAGACAGATCAAAACGTAGCAAGACAGAGAGCGTAACGGTAATGAGCTCTGACTCTGGTGCAGCCCAGTTGAATCCCTGCTCTGTCACTTAGTAATTACGTGTCCTGGGGCAAGTTACTCAACCTTTCTTATATCTCAATTTCTTCGTATATTAATTACGGATAATGATGATACCTGCCTCTTAGGATTGTTATAGTGATTAAATGTGCTCGTGTGATTTTACCTTTGTCATCTCCTATAAGGTTACCACAATCCTGTGAGTATGGACATTGTTATTTTAAGAAAGGAAAAACTAAGGCTTAGAAAATAAAGTAACTTTCCTAAATTCTTTGGAGTCCAGATGCCAACAAAGATCTTCTATACAAACCTCATACTACTGCCTGCTGCCTTTTTTGCAGGGGGAGTAGCTTTGTACAGGCAATCGGCTGTGAAAGGGCCTGGTATGTGGAGAACAGTAAGAAACTGTGTGGCTGGAGCACAGAGGTGAATGGTGGCGAGCAGAAAGCAGTGAGAGCAGAGAGGTAGAAAGGCCACTTTTTCATAAGGGGCCTTGGAGGCCTTGCTAAGAGAAATGAAGGACCAGGTAAAGATCTTTGTCAGCTAAAGGAGGTGACCAGATTTATCTTTAAGGGCCACACCCCGGGTGAAACTACAGAAGTGGAGACAGAGTAAGGAGGACCAGACGAGGTACTTTTTGATAGGCTCGTCCTGTGGTCCCCAAACTTGATTTCTCACCTGTCCTTTTCAGCAGTTGTACCACTAATATAAGTTCATCTGTTTCTAAGTGATATATGTACTTAATTTAATCCACAAACTAAGTATGTACTAGTAAAGCATACTTTCTTATTTTTAAAGATAAAAAGTGAGTGTGTATAAATGTTCTAATATTCTTGCAGGTCAGCACATTGTTTTGTGCTTCTCAGTCAGGAAACCACAGGGGCAGAGCAGAAAGAGATTGGGGGGCACAGAGATGCTGGGAGAGAGGGACTACAGAGGAGTCAGCAGCATCTGGTGGCTGATAGATGGACGAGGTGAGGAAGGATTAAGGCCAAGTTGTACCAGAGTTCTAATTTGGGAGACACAGAAGGTAGATTATTACCATCATTAGTAATTAGCCAGGGAGTATCAAAGAAGGAACAGGCTTTAAGGTGGAAACCGCGATGAGTTTAAGATTCCAGGTTGGTTTCTGCCTAAAGACACTATAATATCATTTTTCTTTAGCAAGAATTGGGGGTAAAAAGTAACTATCGAGTTTTCTGTAATACTGTAAGACAACATTTATAGCATTTTGCTTTGCTGCCTTCTGTTTTACACATGGTTAAGCGTTCAGCAAATCTTTAAGCGAGCATTTAAAATTACAGTGAAACTTTCGAGTGGCTCAGTCGGTGAAGCATCTGATTTTGGCTCAGGTCATGACCTCATGAATTAAGGGTTCGAGCCCCACCTCAGGCTCTGGGCTGACAGTTCGGAGCCTGGAGCCTGCCTCAGATTCTGTGTCTCCCTCTCTCTCTGCCCTCCCCTGCTCATGTCTCTCTCTCTCTCTCTCTAAGATAAATAAATATTAAAAATGGTTTTTTTTTTTTAATTACAGTGAAACTTTCATTAGAAGTGTTTANTTCTGTGTCTCCCTCTCTCTCTGCCCTCCCCTGCTCATGTCTCTCTCTCTCTCTCTCTAAGATAAATAAATATCAAAAATGGTTTTTTTTTTTAATTACAGTGAAACTTTCATTAGAAGTGTTTCTTTTTCCCTGTTAGGATACTTTAGGAGTAGTTTAATATGAATAGTATGTTTTAGTTTTTTGAAAACTCATGTCCCTGGAAATACTTCCATTTAAAATGCTCAAGAATATAAAGCTAAGACTGGGGACACCTGGGGGACTCAGTCGGTTAAGCATCCAACCATTGATCTCAGCTCAGGTCTTGATTGTAGGGTTGGGAGTTCAAGCCCCATGTTGGGTTCTGCGCTGGGTGTGAAACCTACTTTAAAAAAAAAAAAAAAAGATTGTATCAGAATGATTTTCCTGAGATCCTTAATTACATTACTTTTCAAGATATAAAATATTCTCTGTAATCTGAAATTTATTTTCTCTGTGACCATTGTGAGACATATGTATAAGAGGCTGGGTTTTGGTCTTTAAATTGGTTTGAGGACTGTCTTCAGTAAAGTGATTTGCTTTCATTTTGAACTGCAAGGTCAGATAGTCAAATTCAGAGTGACTTACTTAGCATATCAATGACTCATATTTGGAGGTAATAATAAGCCATGCTGTTCTGCATATCAAGATTATGTTTGTGGAAGAAGGATTGTACCTGTTGTGAGTACAAAAAAATAAAGGAGCAGCTATGATTGCTTAATTTTTAAATTGATACCAATTCATTGAATACTTAGGTAACAAGTGATTAACACACCTCCCCACATATGACAAATCATTAATGGACCAAACATTTGGAATGTAAATTAAGTCCATTATTCAAAACACAATCTTAATTTGAAATTAAGTTCAAAAGTATAAGTAGTGAAGGTTATGATGGTCATTTTTCCTCCTTACCCTTTGTTGAATGCTGGTCTGAGGGAGATCTTAGCTGTGGCTGCTGTCTTGTTTTATTAAAATTCTACAACCTTCTCATAAAAAGTTGACTGAAGTTTTAAAGAAACCTTAAAGACTGTTTGTAAAAGCCAGATTTTCTCTTTACTTGTACCCAGTTTGGTCTTTGAGTTAACTTGAACTCATTTTCAGTACAATCAGTAATCACAAACAACTGGTTCCAAATTTTGCCAAGAAAGGCTATACAGTTTTGTGTTTCTCCCGATTGCATTAGGCCATCAAACCACACTACAGCTGATAATTTCATTTCCTGAAGGAAAAGGATTTTAATACTAGAGTAGTAATTGTTTAGGTCCTATTTAGTCAATCATATTTCTAACCTAACTCATCATTGGCTTTTAATTATACTCCTCATATGTCATTGAGTATAGTTTTGGTTGAACTCTACCCTCACTTACCCAGCCTCTTATCTCCGCTGTGAAGATAGAATTACATTCTACTGGTTAGGCTTTGTAGTGAAATCTATTGAATCTATGCTTTAGGCATTGATTTTAATTTCAGAATGATAGATTATATACTAAAGGATGATATTATGAACTGGCAGGGTTTATGCTAGGCAGTCTGAACTGGGGAATCCAGTCCTCCAAATACAACCATGCCTCGCCACCAGACACAGAAGTCTTATCTTTTTATGTACTTGAATAGAAGTAAAGTGTGCAGATCTATTAAAGATTAATTCTCTGTTCCTCTCTTCTACCAAGGAAAAGTAGAATAACCACTTACTTTCTGAATGGTTCACCTTTTTAAATTTGCAAACGAGGAAGGATGTGTTCTTTCTGCTATTATAGTTACATTTATTGAGAACTCACTCTGATTCAGGCACTATCCTAATTCTTTTACACTCATTTTTCATAGCTGTCCTGTCAGTAATTCGTCCCATTTTACAGATCAAAAAAGGGCGTGAACATTTCCTAGGTCATGGTGTTAGGTCTGGTGGAAAGCAGCCTGACTCCAAACCAGTGCTTTGACCTTTTCATGATTGATTCTCAAATTTGGCTCTGCTGTAAAAATATTTGGGGGCTTTACAAAAAAGAAAAAAAAAAAGCAATGAGGCAGCACATGCAGGGGAAGAGCCCCAGACTAATTAAATCAGAAGATCCTAGGGATGAAGTCTGGACAGGGGTATTTATTGATATTTTTGAAACATCTGACGAGTCTAAGGTGAAGCCAGAGTTAAGAACTATTTGCTGTGCTATTACATTGCTTGTTTTAGTATTCCTTTTTCTCAATTTGATAAAGTAATCTGATAGTAAGAGATAAAGCACATCTGAAGACTTAAGGCTAAAATAAGAACCATGGCAGAGATTTTACATACCTACCCACAGACTGTCTTAACTATATAATACCATTTTTTATACTGGAACCATGGGCCTTAATATGCTAGAAATAAATTAAAATAGTAAATAAAGGGGCACCTGGGTGACTCAGTAGGCTAAGCGTCCGACTTTGGCTCAGGTCATGATCTCACAGTTCGTGGGTTCGAGTCCCGTGTCGGGCTCTGTGCTGACAGCCAGCTCAGAGCCTGGAGTCTGCTTCAGATTCTGTGTCTCCCTCTCTCTCTGCCCCTCCCCTACTCACACTCTGTCTCTCTGTCTCTCAAAAATGAATAAACGTTTAAAGAAAAAAAACACCTTTTATTAATAGTTTAAATTTTTTTTCAAGCTTTCTCTTTCTAGACCACCAAAAATTCAAATAAATGTTACTTATATGTGTGTGTGTGTGTGTGTATGCATCTAGTTTTTCAACAGCAACAACATAAAAACTCAACTTTCTCATTGAAAGGCAAGGAGATATAATGGTACCGAATACTATCTATTCTAGGATAGCAATATATTTATTTATTTTTTGTTTAACATTAACCACCCCTTCTCCCTTAAAAAAAAAATAGAACAAGAGTGTTTAAGTGGGGCTCCTGGGTGGCTCAGTCAGTTAAGTGTCCCACTCTTGGTTTTGGCTCAGGTCATGAACTCACTCTGTGAGTTTGAGCTCCGCGTAAGGCTCTGTGCTGCCAGTGCAGAGCCTGCTTGCGATTCTCTCTCTCTGTCCCTCTCTCTCTCTCAAAATAAATAAATAAACTTTAAAAAATTATTAAAAAAAAAATGTTTAAGTAGGTAAAACTATAAGCTTATGAAATTTAAAGTCATAGGAATAAAACTAATTTATGGTAACTTGTTAATAGGAAGGTAATCAGTTTTGTACATTTTCCAGCTCACATCTGGCTTTCAGTTCTGGGAATGTCTTTTCAAGTCATTAATGAAGTCGTGAGAGAAATGCAGTAGGCTTGGTGACATAGTAAGGAGTAGAGCCCAGAAGACTGTTGCAGTGGCCAAGGTGACTTTTCTTACATGCTGATGGGGTGGGTCCTTGGCTGCAGACATGGTCACAGCCCACTGCTGACAGCAAGAAAAGGGCTTGTGACAGCCATGGAGCCCGGGATTTCAGGCCGTTTGTGCCCTCCTTGGAGAATACCGTCACCAGCAGGAACCTCACCGAGGTATCGCGTGCCATCTCCACAGGGCTGCTCGCTGTTGGATAATAAAGCAGGGTCAGGCTGCGGTTTTGTATTACACCAAGCTCAAGGCCTCCTTCTCACCACTTTTGATCGTGGACCAAACTTTCTGGTCTCACCTAGCTCAAGTAGAGAGTAGTAAACTCAGAGTCTAGCCAGGCTAATGAAGTTTTGCATTCACCTAAGAGAGAAAATTATGTCCTTCCTCCTGCCTCCTATATGTTTTCATACGGTAAAATGAATATCAACTCTGAGAAAATCTTTAAATCTGAATGACATGTGAAGAAACGGAACTTAATTCTAAGACCTAATTCCTTCCAACGGTGTAATCTGTAGGAACATATATAACAGTAGTGATGGAAAGGGGCTGGTTTTCTAGGTTTCCCAGTGGTGTGGCCTTGTTATTTTGTAGGTGATGATTGCCCAGCCCAAGATATCGCCATGTTCAAATAGAAGCACACATCTCCATTCCCAAGACTAACATAGGTGCTCTTTGACTCACTCGCCAATACAACTAAGTGAGCCTCAAGAGCCTACTTTCTAAGCCCGTATTCTAGTTCTAGTGATGATAAAAACATCCCTTTTACTCAGATTCTGACTGTTGTGCTGTGTTCTGTAGCCTAATCTAAAGCAACTTATCAAAATTGTGACAACCGTAATTATGGCACCAAAGCCATCTTTCAAAATATACATGAAAATAATACATCTCAATAGATCATGTGCTCGGTATTTTAGCAGTGAGGATTGGTTTGCATTAAGTCAGAATTTGTTTAAATGGGACTATTGTAGTTATACAGGTATGTTACTGACTTTACAACTTGGCATCTTACGAAGATAATGACACATTTTGGTGGATTTGAATTTCCAAAACCCTTTGCCAGGTAGGAAAGGGAGAAATTACATATAGGTTTTATGGCTTTTCATGAATAGACCATTTTCTTTTTTTGGTCAAAAATATGAAGAAAACATGGTAGGTGGAGGTGCTTTTAGATTTCACATGCTTCTAATAGCAAAAATGCAAACTGTTGGAAAAATTATTTTATGTAGACATTTTAAAGGCAAAATTTTGAGTAAATTCCATTTTTCATGATGGGCTGAGGGAAAAAGACATTATGTGTTACAAGTCTGTTTTTTTCCCTGCATACATTTTTTTCATGGCATTTAAGTAAAAGTAGTATTTCTGCTAAGAACTTTTGTAATGAAGATTATTCCACATACTAAAATGTTTAATTAAATCGGCTGGACAGTGAGAAAACCTAGAGAACCCTGTGTTAGAGCCTCTTGTAATTCTTTTGCATGATTTACACATATTACCCCATTCATCTGCATTTCAAAATACATAGTGCTCTGCTTGCTTTCAAGATGATAGCGTCGCTTTATTCAAAATGCAGTTTCTGGACCGAAATACCCTCCTTTTATGTTCTCTGGTATGGCAGGTAACTGTTGCGCCGAAGCTTCTGTTTCTAAGAAATGTACTACACGAGGGTGTTAGTAATAGCTCTGCAATAAAGGAAGCTCTGTGGTGGAAGCAGAGGGGCAATAGTGGATAAATTGTGCAAAAGGCTGCTTGTTTGGAAATCAAATTTAATTTAAAAGAGCTTTCAATCACTAGTTAATATAACTGCTTTAAATTTACAGACAGTGGGAGTAGCTCACCGTTACCCAAGTACGCTTCATCTCCCAAACCAAACAACAGCTACATGTTCAAACGGGAGCCCCCAGAGGGATGTGAGCGAGTGAAGGTCTTTGAGGAAATGGCGTAAGTAATGTCTTTTCTATCAGCTGGGATCTGCAAAGCTGCAAAGCTTTTTACTGAGACCAGTTGATTACAGATGAATCAACTACTCCATCCAGCTGATAATGTGTCTCAAAACCAAATTATAAAAAGAAAATTGAATAAGCAGAAGGGATCTTAGTGGAGCACTGGAGTCTATGCTGGCAGTACAGAAGCTTAATACAGAGAAACTTGGAGATTCATCCTTACTACCTAAAAGATCTATTTTTAATCACTAAGAATTTTCCTTTCAAAACCTCTATTAATTTAGATGGCTAACCAGAAGGTGTTTAGCAGCAAAGTTACTATCTGTGTGTGGCTGCCCTTATGACAGTGATCCCACAAGCCGGAAGGAAACTGACGTGCCTTCCTGTAGACGCTATCTAGCATGTATATTCATTTAATGGAGACTTCTCATTCACTGATTTTTTTTTTCTTTTGGAAATTTCAGTACACATAAATAAGAAATGAAAGGAGAAGAGGTTCATGCTGTAAATACTTGGCAGAATAGCTCAAAAAAAAAAAGAAAGAAAGAAAAAAGACTGTGTGGCTCTTAGACTCACTCATCCCTTTGTCCCAGGGCAGGTGCCTGGCGAGGCCGCTGTACTCTTGCAGCCTGGAGGGGGACAGAGACTGGTCTTGTAGGAGTTGGTGGCTTAGTTCTGGGAATGGGAGGGGAGGAAAGGCTTCAGGACCCTGCTCTGCTGGGCTGTGACTGGCTCTTTGAGAAATTACGGAAACTTTTTTTCCTGATGTGTTGGTAGAAGTATGTATCGTGATACAGAAAAAGGGAGGAAATGCTTAAAACCAAATATACGATGAGGTCATCCCTCTCCCATTGCACTTTTTCTTAACAGAAAAGGTCGTTCTAACCTTGCATAATCTTCAACTATAATGTAGGAGGTTTTTCCATCTGCCTAAATGATTGAAAGCAAGCTAATGATTTCTGAAAAAAATTTGCCCAGTCCTTTTGAAGATCCTTTGGTCTCCAAAATCACTGAGTGCTGTGCACGCCCGTAGTCTGCCAGCTGACTTGTGCTATGGAAGATGTTTACCCTCTGTGTACACTTAACTCATTCCCTGCCATTCGCATTGTGGCTGTTGTGGAGAACTCCAGCTAAATGAGAAAGCTTGGAAGTTGTTAAGTGATTGTAAATGTCATTTTGTCTCATGGTTTTAGGTCTCGTCAGCCTATCTCAGCCCCTCTCTTTTCATGTCCTGACAAAAACAAGGTTAATTTCATCCCAACCGGATCAGCTTTCTGTCCTGTAAAACTGCTAGGCCCTCTCTTACCTGCCTCCGACCTGATGCTCAAGAACTCTCCTAACTCTGGCCAAAGCTCAGCTCTGGCCACTCTGACCGTCGAGCAGCTCTCCTCCCGGGTTTCCTTTACGTCCCTTACTGACGACACCAGCTCCGTGGGCGCCACGGAGGCCTCCGTCCAGCAGCCGTCCCAGCAGCAGCAGCGCCTGCAGGAGTTGCAGGGCGAAGAGCACCTCTCTGCTCAGAACTACGTGGTCATCTAAGGTGAAGGGGGAGCCGGCCTCTCCCCTGCCTTCATGGGTTAGGGATGAGACCTCAGACACCTCCTCTGCGTGGAGTGACAAGCTTCCTGAACACCCCCACCACCAACGGAATACTTATCAGCATCATCAAGTATCTCTTGACACGGATCTTGGCAGGGACGGAACTCCTATTCAGCAGTTTTTGTGGAAAGCAGTAATGCTTGCAAAATGTGTGTGTCATTCAGCATTTTAAGTGGAGACTATGCATTTCATAGTATGTTTGACAGAGTGGTACTGTGTCCTGTGTTTTGTTCCAAATCCTTCAGTATAAATAAGCTCTATATCAAAAAGTTGCCTGTCTAAATAGAAAATGTCTTGCTGTGTTTTGTCCTATGGAAAATACTGTACTTCAGGATTATGTTTACAATTGATCCAGGTGTTTGTTTCTAACTTCTGTAATACATACAATGCAAAAAAATAAATAAGTAAATGGCCACAACAGTTGCACAGTGCCCACCCTATGGCCTAGCTTCAGGTACTTCAGTTGAAGTCTAAACTCAGGTAACTTGGAATGTATATCATATTGGGATATTAAATATTTCACAGCTAAAAAGCTAAAGAGGGAACATCACTCTTTTGCCTTTCCTTATTTTCTGCATTTCCCTTTCCTCATTACATTCCACATTCTTAGAATAAGAAGTGCATTCAACCCTAGGAGAACAATAATCCTGGACATGGGTGAACACGAGGAGAACCAGCAAATCCGTAGTGTCTGACATTACTTTTGTCATGCAGTTACAAGTAACACAACTGTTGAATCCACTGTTTTAACATTTTTAGATGTGGTTTTTTTTTTTTTTTTTTTTTTTTTTTAACACAAGTTCAGGTGTTGCTCAGTTAATGACTGTTCTGATGTCACAAACAGAGCGCCCGGTACCAGGCTGTACATAAACATTCCAGGTGTGTGTGATGGGATTTAAAAACAAGAAAGTCTAGGTTTGATTTCCAAACAGGGGAAACGTTCCCAGGGGATGGTGGAGATGCCCTGTTTATATTGCCCATCAGGGTCAGGACATGCCCTTGTTTTAGCTCAAGGCATATTGATGTTCAGTTTTCTCTTTTGGAAATGCTTTAATTTGCAGGCTTAAAAATGACATGCTTTTAGTTAATTGTTTTCCTCAGCACTTGAGGTGCACGAGTCACATGCGTGTGGAGAGAGTGTGGGGGGCTCAGACGCTGTGCACATCAGGAAGCAGGTTCTTTGGTGACTCACCATGGCGGTCGTTTGCAGCTGCCTCATTGCGTCTCTCCTCATGATATCATGGAAAGTTCTGGTAGTATTTCAGATGTGCAGAGTAAAGCCTATACCCAAGTAAGCAGCCTTGAACTTGCATACTCGACCTGAATTTGCAAAGTGTGAAGAGAGCCCTAGATGCTCCTGAGTGGTCAGTGGATGAGCCCAACTCTCAGACTTTGTTTTATGCCTAACAAAGAGAGTATCCTAAAGCAAAGGGAGGTTGTTGTATTTTCATTCCATTGCTTTCAGTTCAATAAAACACAGAGGTGTTTCATCTGTACCTACAGTACAGATGAAGGTTGTTTCATCTGTACCTACAGTATATGGCACAGTTTTCTTAAGAATTAGGGGAATAAGGTGCCTACAGTTACAGGAACGTTTCAGTTCCTTTCAGTCATTCCTCGGGATTTCTTTGTTTTATTTCCTAAGGAGGGTGAAGAAGGAAGAGGTGATAACGAAGAAAGAAACACCATTGATTTTTTTTTTTTTTTTTAGAAATGGTATATATATATATATATATGTATGTATGTATATGTGTGTGTGTGCGTGTATTCTGTGTATTATTTTGTCATGATTCCAATTATCTTCTTTCCACCAAAGTTCGCAGTACATTCTCTCCTGAAGGTGCATTCTGGCTCCTTTAAATTAGTCAGTGTTATATTGTAGGAGACTGTCATGGAAAAGGACTCAGTTTACTTTTGCCATTTTCACAGGGGAACCTTTTAAAACAATCTCTTCAGCAGCAGACACCTTTAACCCTAATAATCTCAGGCCTTGATGAAAATACTATATTTTGTAGATTATGGTTAAAGGGAGAAAATTATTAGTTCTGTAAGATAAATATGAGCTCCATTAACTTCTGATATCTGGTTTAGCATTACATAGTGTGTTGATCTTATGCTCTGCTTTTGTCCAAATAAGATGCAATAGTATCAATATCAATTTCTGAAAGATGGACTGAATGCTTTTTTGGTGATGAAATCTGATGTACGATATTTATAGTGACATGTGCTTTTATTTTCTCATGAGAAACTAAATATTAATTGTGTTGTACATTTGTTCCTAGCATATATTAAAGTTTTGAACCAAATGTGTTAAAGCTTATGCTTTGCCATGTAAATTTCCCAGAAGTTGTTGAGCTCAAATGTATCCTACATCCAGCTGTAGAAATTTGTCAGAAATTGTTTAAATTTTGTATATAGTTGTACTGTTTAATTCTAGCCACTGCGCTGAACAGTATTTGAGTTACCATACAATATGGCTTTACACAAGGAAGTGTGTGGCTTTTGTTTTGTATTTTTTCAGTATAGAAGTTCCTGTGTCTTATTTAAATAAAGTTATTAGTAAAACCAGCATAGTTCACCTATGTTTTTTGGGAAGACTGGTTCGTAAGCGTCTTGCCCGACACAGATGGACTCAGGTCAGGGTGATGGCGGTATCTGGCGCTCACTGAATTCCTGACCTGCATCTCTGGCGCTAGAGGGACTCTGGATCAGATTTCCACAGCCTGGTTTCCACTTGACATGTCATTTACACACTTTCCATCCCCCGGTAAGAAGCTGGACGTCTAAAGTTCCAAGTCTTTGTACTGCTCCCAGCTGTGTGAGCTCCTCAAGGAGAGAAAACATGGCCCTCCTGTTTTTATTTTATACGTAAGAATTTTTTATGGACTCTCTTTTTTATACTAATGTTTATTTTTGAGAGCGTGCGCATGCTCCCAAGTGGGGGAGGGGCAGAGAGAGAGGAAGACACAAATCTGAAGCAGGTTCCAGACTCAGCTGTCAGCACAGAGCCCGACGCACGGTTTGAATTTATGGACCACGAGACCATGACATGAGCTGAAGTCGGACAGTTAAGCAACTGAGCCACCCAGGTACCCCGAAGTCATTTTTTTGAAGTCCAGTGACATCACCTCAAAGGAAGTTGTGTATTTCTTACAAAGAAAATGCAGCAAAACATTTTACATTTTTTACTCTTTTTATTCAGGTTTAGATTCGGGATAAGAGGGGGAAAACCGTAACAGAACAAAGAAGTTGTTGATGTTATGCCCACTTATCCAAATAAGGTCATGATAGGCCTCATGGTGGCCTGAGAGCATATCAGACTACTTTGAGAAATAATTTACCAGCAGCCTTCTTCATTTCCGAAGCCTATCTCCTCAAAGAGGTTGGTAAGATTTTACCTTTAAATTTAGCTTAAAAATGACTGTGTAATAGCTATGTTGTAGGCTGAAGAAAAACTAAAATACAGCTTTTTAATGGTGATGTTTATCTACAGTGTTCATGAGGAGGATACATAATTCTGGCAGGAAATGACCTATCCTAGGTTCAAAGGCCCACTGCAGGTGACTGAAGGAAAAAGTGGAGTTCTCAGCTCCGGCTCTGCTTGACTTGGTCATATAAGCTTAGTATAAACAGCTCTGAGAAACAGGTCAGTATTGCAAAATTTACAAAAACGAAAAAACAAAAAAAACGCCCAAACCTAACGAACAAGGAAAGGGGAATTAGGCCCGGGTCTAAGTACTTATGTATGTCTCGCCTGAAGCTAGCTAAAAATAATCGCTTGAAATTTATTCATGAATGTTTCAGAGTCCATGTTTGCCCCCACCCCTTCCATCTCTGAAGTGCTATTATTCCTGCGTGTTCCCAGCAGCTCCTACGAGCCTTGTGGGGATGGGTCCCTTAATTCACACCCTTAATTCAGAACCTGGCACTACAGTTCCGGTTGTCTTGGGGGCATCTCTCAGGCTTCCTGTCTCATCTCAGCCTCACTCATTAAATAGAATGAAGACCCTGTCATGTCCCGTGTTGAACCAAATCAGAAAACATTCCCGTTCTTCCTTTTCCTCTGAAGACAGCCGCAGTTCTGTGTTCTGAAGTTTTTTCCACCTACGTCTCTCACTTAGGCCTTTCAGTCTTCCTAGTATCTCACTAAGTTTCAAACTAGAGATCAGACAGTGTGTCTTTGTGGATGAATTTCTTTTGAAATGGGATTCTGATGGCAAGGAAACAGAATCATCTAGTATGCTAGCCTTCCAAGAACCTCTGTTAGCCGTAGACCAGGGGTCAACCGGCTAGTGCCCATGGCTAGATCCGCCCCTGGCCTATTTTTGTGAATAAAGTTTACTGGAACAAAGCCACACTCGATTGTTTATGTATTGCCTGTGGCTACCTTTGCAGGACAGTGGTGGAGTTAAGTAGTTGCGATGGAGACAGTCTAGCCCACAATACCTAAAGTCATATTTTACTCTCTGGTCCTTTCCAGAAAAAAATGTACTCACCATTGCCATAGACCAAAGAGCAAACCGGGTATAGGGAGCGTGTGTCATACACGTGGTTATTTTTAAAATACGCCCACAAATCCTCTGATATTCCTCTCTGAGACGTAGAGCTTCATTTTTCTCCCCTTGAAGTTTGGGCTGGACTTGCCTTAGAAATGGAATTCAGTGACGGGCTGTCACTTGTGAGATGAGGTTGTGAAAAGACAGGCTTCTGTCTTGGGTGTGCACTTTCCTGGATCACTTGCTATGGGAGAAACTCTACTGTGAGGAGACCCAGGCGGTCTGCAGTGAGACAGACCCACATGGCAAGTAGCTGTGGCTGGCAGCTAACGTGGGCCTGAGGCTCCCGGCCCGCACCTGTGGGGGCGAGCTGGGAAGCAGATCCTTCAGCCCCAGCCAACAGCTTGCCCACTGCCTCAGGAGAGACCTTGAACCAGGCCTGCTAAATCCTGGGTTCCTCACACTCAGAAACTGAGACAAGCAGTTTGTTGTTCTAAGGTGCTGAGTTAAGGGGGTAATTTGTTACGTAGGGTTAGACAGCTAATAGAATAAAGAGCAGCCCTGCCTGCCTGCCTCTCCCACACAAGTATTCATTACCACCACCAAGATCGCCTAGGGTCTTGTCGGGTCATCCTGTCCCCCTCGCCCCCCCACCTCCCAGGTCCAGAAAACGAGGCTTGCCTATTTAGAATGAACATGTCTTGAAAAATGCTCCTTGGGATTAGGTCGAAGACCAAGCTTTTCTTATACAGAATTTTGCTATTTGAGCAACCCACAGGGGAAGTCTACAGATATGCGGCTAAAACTTATCTTGTCCAATATTAAACCATCTTACTAAGACAACTAATTGGAGGAAGAATTAGACTCTCACAGAAAAGTGTTCCCTGTGGAAAATGATGCAAAAAGAGGTGGGATAGGTGATCAATTTTCAAAGCTGGAAAAAAAAGAAAAAGCAGAATTTCAAGAAAATGAGAAATATTTCTACCTCCAATGTCTTAGTTATTATCCTTAACAGGAGGCTGGTGACCCATTGGTTCTAAAACGGCCTAATTCCACTTGACCAGCATTTGTGTCTCTCAGAAAAGAGAGGACATTATTTTCAAAGGTTCCAGATCAGTTTGATGATGGCTCCTCCCATTTAAAACAGTCATTTTCTTAACACTAAGAATTTGAATAATTAGATGACTTTTTGTACAAAAGATTTTCAGATAACAAGGAATGGGGCCCCTTTCACACTATAAATTCTACTCAAGTCTTGGCATCAGTTTTAAGCATGACTTTGATGACATTCCTTTAGCTAGAATTGGGTAAGGTCCCGTAGGCAATAGATGTTATTTCAAACCACTGTCTGGAAGCGAGCGGGATAAAAGGTGGATGTGGGGCTCCATAAGGACCTGCCAAATGGGGAGAAGGGTTCATGCAGAAAGGGCAAGCCATTTCTCAGGTTTTCTATTCCACTTTGTAAAGGAAAAGGGTTACACTCCAGGGACAGAAGTTAACAAAGGACACTGCTCATGTGCTGCAGTAAACAGCCTACCATTTTTCATATGGACTGAAATCAAGGCAAACAGGGTAATCTTAACTCACTCTCAATCTGCCTGTTTGATTACAGTCAAAAACCTGGTGTGGTCTCCTGCTTCCCTTCCCTGTGACCACCCTGTGGGCTATTGTATGGAGAACCCTGACCCCGTCTCCTGATCGCTCCCTTATGCCTGCCCATGACCATTGCAGTAAGTCCTATTGGAAGACAGTCAAGAGGTAGGAGGGACAGAAGATGGTTACACCTGGGAAACAGAGCCTGTGGGGAAGTGGGGAGAATGCTGAGGCGAGCTTTCACAACATTCATACGTCCTTTAGAAATATCTAATTTTTTTTTTGGACAATTAGTTTGCATTCTTTTTGTAATGTTTCATAAAAGAAGACAAGGAAGCAACTTGACCTTCTTTCTGCAATTGTTGGCACTCCTCTTCCCTCTGCTCACACCACCTTCTCACCAACCATCCATCACCCAGTCTGCGGCAGAAAGAAGATATGACTGAACTGACTGCTTTTCATAGTCCCCAATAGAAGACAAGGTGAAAGTCAAGAGAAGCGATCAATGTGAAAATAAATGTTTAACCTCACTAGTAATCAAATCAATGCAAATTAAAACAATAATTGTTTGCCTTTAAATTGGCAAAGATTAAAAAGAAGGATGACATTCAGTGCTAAGGGGGTGATGGGGAAATGGTCACTCTCACATCTGCTCTTAGAAGAGTAAGTTGATACATCCTTTCTGAGCACGAACCTGGTAGCATGTATATCAAGTGGCAAAAAGCAGGCCACAAGCCAGGGTGATCTCTTGGTTTTGTCAAAATACATATATATGTGAGTTGAAAAAAAAGACATGAAGAATGTACAAAAATTAATAGCAGTTATGCTTGGGTTGTGGATAATTTGTCTTTAACGTTTGCATTTCTGTTTTTCTAAGTTTTCTTAGAAACATTATAATTTCAGAGAAAATGCATGTTAATTTCAAGGGAGGGGGGAAGTAGGGAGGAAAGAAGGATATGGCAGGAAAAGATTTAGTTTTAATGGAAATGAGCAGATCTCTTAAAATCAAGGTGCTTCGAAAGAGGCTTGGTAGAGCAAACTCTCGTTCAGTGGAAGAATCCAAACGTAGGTAGTTTCATGCCCTTTCCACTTTCCCATTAAAAAAAAAAAAAAGGTCCCAGCACCATCATACTCAGGTACACACAATTAACTTATTTAAGCCTAGAATGGCATTTAGGGAAGTCTGGAGTTGTGGTTCAGAGGACAGAGTATTTCCTGGAGTGTGGCTCATACTAAGAGCCCTCCACTCAGTTGAGATGGATTTATGAAGTGGGCACCAGAAAGCTCAGAAATCCGTCCTGTCATTTACACTTATTGAACTGCCTCATTTAGAAAATTGGAAAGGACCTCCTGCCCCACGCGAACTATAGAAACCTGAAAATGGTCAAGAGATTGTTCTTGACTGTGATTCCTATTTCTCGGTATAATTTTTATCGAGGGTTGTTGAATCTAGTTTTGCAGAGCTTGCCTGAAGTGGGTGCACGTGAGATGGATGTTGACCAGAGCTTGGATTAGAGAAGACTGGAGATCAAAGCCCTGGAAAGTTGCAGTGGATGCCTGGGCTTGAGGATTATCAGTGCAGAATTTGACTCCTGTTCGTCTTTGAATTCGTAGTTGGCATGAGCCAGTGGGACAGGAAGCAACTTGGGGATTCAGACATTTGCTTATTTCTCCTTCTTGGTAAGTCTGTCCCCCATTCACCAAACTGAGCCTCAGCTCTTTGCCATTTGTGATTTCTGCCAGCTAGCAGGCCACACCTGGTAGAACCATGTCCCTCGCGCACGCCAGAAGACAGAGGCAGTGTGGCATAAAGGACTTTGGTCCAGGCCTGGCCATCAGACAAAAATGAGAGACAACCCTGTGGGTCTGGGAATCTTTATTTGTAAAATAGCGGTAATAACTCTTCTTCTGCTTTTGCCATAACTAAAGAACCCAGGCTGAGGGGCTTAAATGACAGAACTATATTTCTCACAGTTCTGGAGGCTCGAAGTCCCAAACCAAGGTCCAGCAGTGTGTGGTTTCTAGGAAAGACATTCTGGTTTGGAGACAGCCGCTTTGACATGGCCTTTGATGTGGCCTTTCCTTCTGTCTCTTTTTCTGACACTGTCCTATTGGATGAGGCCACACCCTTAGGACCTCATTTTACCTTAATTACCTCCCAAAACCCTATTTCCAAATACAGTCACCTTGAATCTTTGGGGATTCAGAATAAAGGAATCAACGGCTTCAACATACGAACCTTTGAGGAGACACAACTGAGTGCACAGAAAATGCATACTTCCATTTAGGGAAAAATTCAAATTAAAATCACAATGAAATACCACCCCATACCCACTAGGATGGTTATAATCAAAAAGACAAGTAATTACGAATGTTGGTGAGGATATAGAGAAGTTGCAATTCTCACATGCTTCTGGGAGTAGTGAGTGGCAAATGTGCAGCCACTTTGGGAAACAGTCCAGCTGTTCCTCAAAAGGTTAAGTGTAGAGTCACCGTATGACCCCGGAATTCCTCTTCTAGTTCTACTCTAAGAAAGTAAGCATGTGTGTGTACACAAAAACATGTACACAAGTGTTCATAGCAGCATCGTATATAATAGCCAAAAAATGGAAGCAATTCTAATGTCTGTTAAGTCTGATGACTAAATAAATGTGATCTGGCCATATAATTGAATATTAAGTATGAGTCCACAGTAAAAAGGTAGGAAGCACTGATCTATGCCACAGTACAGATGAGCCTTAAAACATAATGCTGAGTGAAAGAAAGCCAATTATAAAAGACCACGTATATGATTTCCATTCATATGAAATGTCCATTATAGATGAATCCATAGAGGCAGCAAGTAGATTAGTGGTTGCCAGGGTCTGGGGTAGGTAGAACGGCGAGTCATTGCTAATGCATACAGGGTTTCTTTCGGGGGTCATGAAAAGTGCTGTGGAATCAGAAAATGGTAATGGTTGCAGAGCCTTATGAATATGCCCAAAACGACTGAATCTTATCCAAAAGGGTAGATTTTATGGTATGTGAATTGTGAAAAGATGATGTGAAAATCCTACTCTGTAGGATAATTAAGAGGGTGAAAGGTACTTGTGTGCACATAGCACAGTACCTGGCATAGAACACCCCATGGATAAAACAGCTCATGTAGGGTCAGAAAATGTGAAGGCAGTAAAGCCATAAACCTGGTTCCACAGCCTCAAATCCTGTTTCTAATGTCCTCAAGGACGCTCGCTGTGTGGCTCGACTTCTTCCTCTGCTGTTCACAATCTGCTGTGTGCATCTTTCCTCGCCTTCGGCAGGTGGGTCCGGCGGGCACCCGCCACCCTGGCTCGCACGTGAGCAGCCCGAGTGTATGCCTCTGACCTTGTTCTCCCACAGAGCTGCACGCCGTCCCTGGTCCCCGTGTGCCCAGCTCTCCCCGCCTGCCCGCGTGCCCCACTCGGAAGGCAGGCCCAGAAGTACGTGACACTTCAGGGTTCAGCCAGGGCCCCTTCCGGCCTTTCCAGGTGCTTTGTCTTTAACCACGGGCCTCCTGATAGGGCAGAAAAACCAGCCCGTTTGGCTCTGGGCTTCCCTCCCCACAGGCTCGCCATTGAAGCCCAGGATGAAGAAGCAAGGCTTTCCCTGGGGCTGGTTTTGAGGGCAGGTAACAGATGGGCAGCAGAATGCAGGTAGCAAGAGCTCGGGGCAGTGTGCTGTCCGGATTTGTTCTCGCCCTGCTAGCCTCTTCCTTTCCAGCTGGAGTCAAAGTCGCAGCTCACCCAGGATGGCAGCTCCTATTGGCAGGATAAAAATACCCCTCAGTTTGACTGCTGAGGCCCGTGCATGGCCAACTCAGCCATTAAGGGCAAGGAGAGAGGAAAGAGTACAGAAGGGTGGTGACTTCCCTGCCGGGCAAGGTGGCCGGAGAGCCTCCCGCCCACTTCCACGTGGATGATGCAGGCTTCTAGTGCTTAGAGGAAGTTCCAGTCACACTGGTGCCCTCTGCATCAGCGTGAAACCTCTGATTAGCATGATTCTGGCTTTTATGGTGCATCGACCCCTTAGAGAATTTATGGAAGCTCTGGACCATTTCCTCAGGAAAAAAAAAATCCACAGAGGTGCATTTTCACACACACAAAACTACATATCTCAGAGGATGTACAGAGCTCTTGAAGCTAAGAGATCCATAAATCCCCAGACCAGAATAGAGTTTATAACAGGGATGAAGGAGTTTATAACCCAGCCATCGGAATAGCAATGAATTGTAGGAAGAGACTGGAAGCAAGGCTGTTGATCTGTCACGTGCTGTGTCCTGAGACTGCCTTCTGTTTGTGCTGGGGACAGGGGGACAGTGGACGATGCTCTGAATGTAGTACAGACCCTTGGGGCACCACAGGTCAGGTCCAGAAATACCAGCAAGGAGACACCTCAGACCAAAATCAATAAATGAGCTCTCCGGGAAGTGGCTGGAAAAGGAAGCTCCAGACAGCTGATCTGTAACCCGGCCTCCACTGACAGGCATTTCTAAAATCGATTGCCTCCTCCTTGGGTGGCAGAAGGGTCTGGATACAGGACCTTCTGTCAGGTTTCAGGGGTTTCCTGAGCACTTTTAACCAGCTCTCTGGTAGGGCAAGTTACAAAGAAGTCGCTCGCCCTGCTGCGAAGGCCAGCAGTTACCCCAGCACTCACCCAACACTGAGATTGTTCCCGGGGGTGTGTGCCCGAAGTGGGAGAAGGGGCGTCTCACTGCATTTGGATGGACTCCTGAAGTGCTACAGGAGGGTCGGGCAGTAAGAGTAGAGGGGAAAAGGAAGAGATTGATCAAGAGCCTGTGGAGCCTCAGAGTTCAACTGAATTGAGTTGTGTTCTTCAGGGGAGCACTGGTTCAGGGAGTACGGCCAGACGCTTGAGACCTCTACAGCTGGGTGTGTTGAGAACAGTGGGGCCCTCGGTCCGTTTCCTACTAGTTAATTATCAGAAGCCAGGACGTAGGTGTTATATTAAGGTCTTACGTTCTACTTTCAGTACAAAGAGGTGCAGTTGATTAAGGAAGTTTAGATGAGCAGCAGCAGCGGCAGCAGAGCGAGGACACTCCCGGCCGGCTAAGCAACCTGGACTGCTATGGGGGTCGGGCCACTAGCAGCACCCCCTCCTCCACCGCATCCTCATCTGTACTTTGTCCCTGTGGCCGCCGCTCGGTTCCTCAGTACTCAGCAGGCTCCCGTCACTTGACAGTAAGTATGTATTGCTCCTGTTAATTTTGGTTACCTATATTTTTGTAATAGACAAATTGTTCTGTATCATCCCTAGTTCAGAATCAAAGGAGGGAAAAGCCCCTAACCTCTGCTTCTCTCTGGGTGAAAAGTTATTCTGCCAGGCCTACCACATTGGGTTCCTGAGTCAGTCAGCTGAGACCAGGTGGTCCTGCGGCTTACAGTGTGACTTCCTAGCTAAGACCATGTCCCTCCTCACAGAACGGGAGCCAGAACTGCCTAGCAGGGGGATATGAGTGTGATTGACTGTTTGAAGGTTGCTCTGTGTCAGTACATTCACATGGGACTGTTCTCATCTTGTAAGGCAGAACTGCTGATACTACAAGACCTTAGTCTACCCCAAAGAAAACAAAACACACACACACACACACACACACAAAGCCCTTCTTTAATACACATATATTGGGGTTTTTTTTCTTTTGAACAAATTAGATTTTATTGTACTGTTTTCAAAGTCACCTTTAAAGACCAAGAGCCGTTTCAAGGCAGAAGTAGCGGTGCTCATGAAATATTCCATCTACACTGTCCCATCTCCCAGGCCCTTGTGTGAGGTGTCTGGCTATCTTTGGCCAATGGGCTCTGGAAGGAAGAGAAGTGTGTTTTTCTTTGGATGAAGCATAGCATAGCCAGTGCGTGACGATGCTCCGGCTCTAACCTTTCCTTGCTGTAGTGAGCAAGAAGCTAATGTTTCATGTGATGAGCTATATGCTGGTGACGCTTCATCATCATCACATTAGAAACAGAGCATGAATGAGGAAGGAATAAAACTTCCTGGTTATAAGCCATTGAGATTTTCTGGTGATTGTTGCTGAAGCATAGCCTGGCCTAGTCTGACTTAGCCACAGACAGAGCTGGTAGACATCGCGGGAGGACATCACTGTGAATAGAGTGATCTTCTCTGGGCCTTCCAGTTGATCAGACTTCCAACTCGGCAAACCTGATGAGTTTCTCTGCTTCCTTGGTTATTTCAGGGGCTATCCTACCACAGGGAAGGTACAGCATCCCTTTGTGAAAGATCCAGATTCCAATTGCTTTTCTTGAAAACCATACTTACTGAGGCTTAATTTACGTATGTAAAATTCAGCCTTGTTAGTGTAGGGGTCCATGGATTCTGATAAATGCCTACAGTAGTGTAGCCACCAATACAATCTATAGAGACCTCCAACCAGTACCCACCCTTCCCAAATTGCCTTGTGCCTCTTTGGAGTCCAGCCCTCCACCAACCTTAACCCTTGGCAACTAGTGATCTGAGGCCCATCCTTTTAAGTTTACGTTTTCCAAAATGGCATACAAATGGAACCACACAGTATGTAGCCTTTAAAGCAGAAAACCTTTTTATTTTGGAATACCTTTAGATTGACAGAAAAGTTGCAAAGATAGTACAAAGTCCTTACCCAGCATCTGCTAATGTTAACATCTTACATAGCTATTTTGACATAGTAGTCAAAATTAGGAAATTAACATTAGCACAATACTATTAATGAAACTACAGACTTTATTTGGATTTCATCCATTTTTCTACTAATATTCTTTTTCTGTTCTATGATCCCACATGGCATTTGGTTATCCTGTCTCCTTAATTTCCTCCTATATGTGGAGGTTTCTTGGTCTTATTTTTCATGACCTTGACACTTTTGAGCTACACTGGTCAGGTATTTTGTAGAATGTCACTCAATTTGGGTTTGATATTTTTCTTATGACTAGATTGGGTTATGACTTTGGAAAAGATACTACAGAGGTGAATTTCCCTTTCCATTGCATCGTATCAGGGGGACATGACAGCAACATGGATCATCGTGTTATGTGGGTCAAGAGTTGCTTCATGTTCATGGCTAAATAATCTCTCACTGGATGCATGTGCCACAGTTTATCATTCTCCAGAGGAAGGATATTTGAGTTTCCAGTTTTTGAAGATTATGAGTTAAGCTGCTACTAAAATTCACATGTAGGTTTTTGTGTGAACATGTATCTTTTCTTCTCTAGGGTGAATTCCTAAGTGTGGCATCACCAGGTGGTATGGTAAGTGTGAGTTTAACATTATGTGAAACTGCCAAACTTTTCCAAAGCAGTTGTCCCATTCTGCTTTCCCATCAACAGTGTTTAAGTGTTCCATTTGCTCCACATCCCAATTTCTTTTGATCAGTGCTCTGGGTAGTGGTCCATTTTAAAAATACCATTAAGCTTGACAAGCTTGACAGCAGCATGTCCCTCCTGACTGGCAAGAGAACCGACTTCATTTCTCCTGGTCTCTGCACAGAATTCTATCCGACTTTATGGAAAAACCAACTTATCCACTAGACTTTCTAGTCCCTTCCTACCACCTTCCTCCATTCCCATGATACTTAGGAACAAATTAATAAGTGATGGGGACAGAAGATGGGGTTTGGAGAGCCTCATGGAAAGTCGTGGGGAGAGACCAGCTTCCCACTCCTACTTCAGTATCTTATTCCAAGCGAGTGGCCTTGTGTGACATGGTGGCCATCCTTGTGTGTTGCAGTGTGCAAGTGCAGTGCTGCATCTTTGGGGCATCAACTGAGTCCCTGTAATGACTCCATGAGGCAGGCAATGCTACTACAGAAGAAGGAGAAACAGAAGGCCAGGTTTGTGACTTACAGCTGGTGGACCTCAACTTGGGAGCAGTGACCACAGATTTCTCCAGCTTCAGAACCCAAACTCTTAACATGTGCTCCTGCCCTATACTACTGTCCTGGAGTGCATCCCCCAAAGGTGTCAAATAATTGGCAAAAAAGTGGGGAGAGAGACAGAGTTGGGAGGAGAGAAAAGACACGGGCTCTTAAAGGAGTTCTGTGTGTCTTTGAATTGCTTTCTTCAGCTCTAAGTTTCTAGCAAGCACCTTGAAGAAAAAGAAGCATTGGTCTAGCAGTCAGGTAATGTGAGTTCTAGACCTGGTTTCTCACTAAATTATTGTTTTTTTATATGTCCCCTGGTTTTCTCATCTGGATATCAGCAGGTTGGATGCAGAGAGCTCTATGGTCCCTTCTGACTTCCTCAAAGTCAGCTATAGGAGAGCTGCACAGTAGGCATCCTCAGGGGGCTGCTTAGAACACCAAGCGTTCTAGTCCCAGGGCTCGCAGTGGCCTCAAAACTGGCTTCTGGAAAACACTCCATCCAGTTCCCGCAGCCACCATGCTCCATACCCTGTGTTCTCAAGGTCACTCAAGTGGAATCTGGAGTGGATCATCACTGCATTTTCCTGCCCAGGATCTATCTCCCTATTTCTCTGGTATTGGCAGCACAGCCTTCCCTAGAGGAACCATCCTTTCTCTATCCCCAGTCCTTAAGAGTCAGGTTCCAGGGACAGACACATGAAAAGCTGGGGATACAGCCTATTTCCCACCCCCACCCACCGTGATCCCAGTGGCTGACTGAAGACTGGACATAGGATCCAAGGCAAGCTCAATTCCAAGACATTGGCTGGAGATCCTGGTGGCCACGTTTCCTCCTTATGAGAAGTCTGTTAGGATGAAGCAACACCGAATCAAAGCTGGGAGCTAAAGGTTGGGGGAGGGGGGGACTGCCGAGAATACTACCTGACCCCTTGATCCAGCTGTGCCTGAAGCATGTGCCTGGACCTTTCAGTTACCTGAGCAAATAAATCCACTCTCAGTTTTTTGTTGCTGTTTGAAGGAGTTGAGATGAATTAGGGTTCAGTAATTATGTGGGGGATTTTTTTAATTTAGATTCCTGCTTTTCTCATCCATGTATGCCCCTCTTGGAGTTCCAGAATCCTAGGTTTTAGGTTTTTTATTTGAGAAGAAGGAAGAGGAGGAGGAAACTAGTAGTAGTAATAGTAGTAGTAGCAGTTGTCATCGTCATCGTCATCATCTCTAAAAGCCCCATGAAAGACACGGTCTAATGCAGTGTTGGGAAACATACAGCACTGTTGCCACCACCCCTGCCCCATACTCCTCACAAACATCACTCATTTATCAGAATCCTTCTCAGTTCCCAACTCTTGGCAGCCACTGTCAATCACTGGAGTTGGCTCTGAGATGAAGTCTATTTTCCAACAAAGCTGAAGAGACCTGCATCACTGCACTGGGTGTGGTGCCAGTCAGAGGACTAGAGATGGTTTGAATCAAAGGATTAACTGCATGGCCTGTCTGGAGGACACCAGTTGATCACAAAGACAGATGCACTTTGACATACAGGGAAAGTCAGTAGTGCCACTTGTTAGCCCTGAGCCACTGCCAGGGTGGGCCCCTGCGGAGGGGTCTCTCAGCAGTGGCGGCTGCGAGAGGGAAGCATGGAGCTCAGTTGGCGGGCTCCTGGAGCCGAAGCATGGGCAGAAGGCATCTTGACTCAAATGGCTCGGCCCTGGCCCCACACCCAATGGAAACACCTGCCACAGCGTGATGGTGGGTGAGCCCGTCTACGTGCCCACTGGCAACTCATGCCTTTCGGGGATGCCAACTCTGAGCAGACCACGTTTTCTTGGGCATAAGCCTCCGACAAAAAGCTCTAAGTTGGTGCCTTTCTAATTCTGAAGCTGACGGATGCTTTTCTCACTCTCACACAGCTCAAAATCAACCTGACATTTCTAAAATTACATTTTGAAGGCAAGGAATCTATAAAGTGCACCAAAGCCCATGCCAGCTGGGAGAAAAAGAAAAGAGGAAAGAGAAATGCTTCTGGCTCCCTCCCTTATATTTGAATATTCTTTACATACTGGCTGGGGCAGTGCAAGAAGGGAAGGGAGACTTGCAGACCACCTAAAACAGCAGGAAAGTTTTCAAGGAGCAGGTGCTCTCTGAATTTCCCAGAGGGTTCCGGTGCAATTGTGGTTCAGCCTGGCCTGGAGACAAGGAATGAAAATGAGGCAGAAGCGAGACTGGGCGTGAAGGGGGTGGGGCACCTTTGTCTTCTTCACGCTAGAGACAGTCCTTCCACAGGCGGCTGGCGAGGAGCCCCGAGGTGGGCCCCCAAGGAAGCCCCCTGGCTGGGCGGCACACAGGCTGCTTAAAAGAGAATAAGCCAGCAGCTGCTTCTCCTTAAACTAGAGAGGTGGCCGAGGGGGCTTTGTGCGAGCCAGGATCAAAACACGCCTATCAAGAGGATCAAGAGCCTGGCCAAGTGGACTGCAGATGGGAACAGGAATTGAATCTTTTTTTTTTAACAAAAATGTAAAGAAAATTCAGGGAGAAAATGCCTCCATGTGCAATTCTTTCCTTTTACTCGTAGCAAAGCCTGTTCAACTACCACAATCATCCTCTGCCCTTCACCCACAGATCAACTTTCAAATACAACTAAAATGATCCATTCAACTGAGAAGAACCCCACACCCCTTCCCCTCTTTTCCTCCACTTCTCTCCCGCCCTCCCCCCGCACCCCCCCTGCAAGCTAGTGCCCTGAGACTCCAGCCTGGATGGAGCAAGTCTACCCTCCGATTTCTCTGCTTCGTCTCCTTACTGCGGTTGCTATGGGGCTCCCACAGCTGTGAACACATACATGTGACCCAGGATGAAATGATGAGTCCTTAATCCGCACTCCACACAGCACAGCCCCACTCAGCAGTCATTAATCCCGTGCTCACAAGGTGACTCCAGGGTGCTTATTACTAGGAAGACACACAAGATTTGGGGAAACAGGAACTCTCTTCTCTGGGTTTGCAACACCTAGGGGGAGGGGCAGATGCCTACGAATAGGCTTCACAGGCCAGGCAGAGCACCAAGCGTGTGCTCGTCATGAGACGGGGGAAGGGCAGGAAGGAGATGGTTCTTCCAAGGAAAACCATGGGCTACACTTGAAGGAAGTGGGATCTGAGGGTCGGGTAGGGGTGTGACGGCACCCGGGGATAAAGGGATGGGGGCATCCCACGGGAGGGTGTGGCAAATACACAGGTCCAGCATGGAGAGGGTGGGCTTCAGGTGCAGCAAATTTTCCCATGTATGTGTGGGACGGTGGGGCTGGGGAGAGGTGGGGAGGGCCTAGGGCCATATCCCGGGATCCTCAAAGACCATGCATGCCAGGCTGAAGAGTCACTAAATGAGATTCTTACAAATGAGACTCCGTGGACAGTGCCGGTACACCAGCCACAGAACACGCTGAGTCCTGGCCCCATTTTGCCTTCAGGTCTCTTCTTGCGCAGTGGAGGAGGAGGAGAAGGGGGATGCCTTCTAGTCCCCCAGGGCCATCTCGCAGAGGACAGTGGTTACTGCTGGGCCAGGTCCTTCCCTGAGGGCACGCCGCAGAGAGCAGAGAAGCTGCATTCCTGTGTTGGGAGAAGTGGCCACAGGAGACCCTTCCAAAGCTGGAGACTGTGGCTACAAGAATGCAGCATAGACCTCCCTGGCCCAGCGGGGCACAGAGGACCGAGTCCAAGTTAATCATCAATTCTACTCTTCTCAGGGCCACTGTCTCACTGAGAGGGGCATGCAGCACTGATGGAGGGTCCCAACCGCTTACGTGCTCACATCCAAAACTTGCTCCCATCTCTGCCCGAGCCAGCAAACGTCCATGCCCTTCTCTCCTGGACTGTATGTGGGATGCATGAGATCCTGTCAGGAGCTTCATGCAGGTAAGACTCGTCTTTGTCTTCCCCTTCTGTCCCTTTCCAGCCCCAATGCCCACTCCCCACTGAGCCCCCACAACAGACTCTCTTAACTTGCCTTTGCATGTCAAATATCTCTGCCATTTAATTAAAAAAAAAAGAAAAAACAGTTAATATCACAAGGGACTCCAGAAATACATGCTTTTGAATTCCAGCCACAGAGAAGATAAAAGGAAACACTGGCATCTGCAGATATGGCTGCTTTCCACAGAAAGGTTCGTGCAGTGAGACCAGCCCAGCTCCCCTACCCATGTGGGAACACACAGCCCAACACGCGAGGGCTGGGGGACAGTGTCTTTGGTTGGCTGGAGCTTCATCCAGAGCTTACTGGAAGGTGGCATGGCAAGAAGGCGGAGTCTTCCTGCAGCCCCCCTACGACAAAGGCAGGGGTTACATCAGGAGGCGTTTAAGCTTTGCTAGCCTCCCTCTGCCTCTTAGGCTACAGGACTTGTTACTGAAACCTAACACAGAAAAGGTTCACGATTTGAACTTGGATCTCACAGTAGCCCAGTGACACATCAGCAGCCATAATGCAGACGTCGGCAGGAGGGCAGCCAGCCGGAAAATTGCTCCTAGACAATCCTGTATTGTTAGATCCACAGACAGAATACACTCAAACCCTTTATACCAAATACGAGTAAATAATTATACCAACATAAACAGGGCCTCTGACCCTTTCATTTTATTAAAATGGCACGTCAATATTAAAACAGCATACTGATCACGTCATACGTCTGCGTACCCCCAGGTGTGTGGCTGAGGATTGGCACGAGGGCTCCCTCCGTGAGGCTGCAGACTCATGCATTGAGCAATTCATGTTCTTTATCCGTTTTCCCAACAGCATCAGGATTTGACAATGGGTCGAGGTCAGCAAAAAGGCTGAACCAGGCAGTCAGGTCCGAGGAGGCAGCCTTGGCAGGCTCTGGGGAGAGAAGAGGCAACATGAATACGCATACCTTCCGAAATGCCCAGCTCTGCCATAATGCACGCAGGTGGGTCCAGGCTTGTCTGGAAAAGGGATGCTGCTGCTCAGTCAGATGAATCCCATTACACTCTGTCTCTAAAACTAGCTAGGGGATCCCATGTCTCCCTGTTGGCTGGCTAAGAAACATTTCTAAACCGTGGCCTGAAGCTCAGTAAAGAACGAGCCTAGTTAATCCACACCTGCACCCCCCCCACCCCCGCCAGCAGATGGCACAGCCCAACAAATTGCCTAAACTCTCAGACTGTGCTGCTTCAACACAAGCAGGGAATACCACTGTCATTTCAGAAATCGAATGAATGGCTGAGGAAGCACGGTGCCTTCCAGTGTCCACTGGAGGAGTCTTTTTGAATCTACTGGGTCAAGGGAAATACTGTGGCCACTCTTCAGGCTTCAGAATATCAGGCTGAGAGAGGAGGGGTGGCACCTGGGCCTGGCTGCTCCTCGTCCCCATCTCCTGTCAGAGGGAGGAGGCCTTTGACATGCGCCCCCACTTCTTCCCCCTTACCCCTCCCACTTCACCTTCACTGGATGCTCCCTTCAGCCGTTCTTTCACTGAACCACCCGCCCTAACTTCCCGAATGCCACAATTATAGAGCCAAATTACGTTCCAGATGAGGAGAGTATTTTCAAAAGAGTGCCTCATGCAAGTAATTTCTACACAAGCTGGGGGCTCTTCTTTATATAAATCATTCCACATGAGGATGGAAGTTCATTGGTTTGGATGACCCAGGCTTTTTTTCCCTTCCCCAACAGGTGGGAGTATCAAAAGCATGAATAAAATGTCTGACAGGTTATCCTTCTAGCTGAGTGCAAGGAGGAATGTGTTTGCCATCTGGTTGAAAGACTCTTGGAAAATACGGGTGGGACAAGCTGCTAGGAGGTTATGCCAGAGGAACAGGACAGTGGTTATGGGATTATCCTACAGCAACAGGGCCTTTGGTCTTTTCATGAAAATGGCACTGAAAGGGCGCCTGGGTGGCTCGCTCAGTTAAGCATCCAACTTCGGCTCAGGTCATGATCTTGCGGTTTGTGGGTTCAAGCCCCGTGTCGGGCTCTGGGCTGACAGCTCAGAGCCTGGAGCCTGTTTCAGATTCTGTGTCTCCCCCTCTCTCTGACCCTCCCCTGCTCATGCTGTCTCTCTCTCTCAGAAATAAATTTTAAAAAAACATTTAAAAAAAAGAATAGAAATTAGTAAAGAAAGAAGAGAAAGAAAGAAAGAAAATAGTGTTAGGCCAGTTGAAAGGAAGGCAATTGTCATTTCCAGGGAATCAAACACCGTATTACCTTTCATTGCAGGGCTGTTGTCATTTGGGCTGCTTGCCTGTGGTGCTGGCCATGGAGTAGGAGGATTGACATTGCCCTCTGACCAGCCTAATGTTCAAAACCAGAGGTTGTTAGGTCTAGGGAAGAGTGGGCACACTGCCCCACCAGGAACTGGGCACACACACGGTCTCACCCATAGTGGCCTCCAATGAAAAGGAAAAGGGTGACAATACCCTTCTGCCATGTTCTTCATACCTGGGATATATTTTAGGGGACAGTAGGTATATATATATATACTACTATATATATATAGTCATACCCAATTCATAAGTATGGAAAATTAGAGAAAAGATGGGATTTTGAAAAAAAAATGTGAAATTGCTAAGGTTAAAACATTTTTTTTTTTAGCTCTACGCCCATTTTTCTTCTCAAGTAACATCACTGCATGGTCACACCAAAGATTATCCATAGCACTCCAAGGAAATCAAGTGCCTTGTTTTTCTGTCATAAATGGAGAAAGCCTAAAACAAAGTGGACAACAGTAAATGTAGCGATGTAACTAATAAACTGTGGGTCCTCTCCACTTCATTATGATCCAGCTCATTTATTTTCTATCCAGCTAATTTGAGAAGTTTAGTTACTACAGATAAATAAATGGTAGTCTAGTCCAAGGATATGAGGGGAAAGAGACCCCCTAACTTGTTGCGGTATTCTTACAATGGCACTTGGCTTGGGTAACCCAGCATTCTGTAATGCCCCTGTGCTGTGCCTGCTTCTATGTGACCGCAGCATCTGGCAGTCCTGCGTGGGGAGAGGCAAGCCTAGTTTCCTTCGATGTTTTGGCATGGCTCACATTTAATTTAGAACTTTGCCACATACTCCTTTGCAAGTCTGCTTTAATTCTTGGTGCATTTAAGTCATGACTTCTCATTGAGAGAAGAAATTCCTTCTTCAGTGTGCTCAAAAATACCTAATGCAGCAGAGGGAGGTGTTTGTGGACTAAGTCCATCTTGATTCTCACTGTGAAACACAGACCATCAGATGATGTATCACTGTTGGGTCCATCATTGTTAAAACCATATCATTTTACTGGGATGCTCTGATTACAGTGTTTTCTTTGGGAAAGGTTTTGTTTCCGATAAGGCCCTCCTGAGACATCATGTTTGGATGGCACAGTTCAGCCGGGGCAGTGAAACCAATTTCTGGAGCAAGAAAGTCACTGAGTATAGGCCACAAAAATGATAGGATTTAATGCTGTTCATTTCCCCTGCCACTAGTCTTAAGATTTGTAATAGGAGATGTCATTAGCAACTCTTACTATATTTATTAGTTTGCATTTTTGTGTCACCTCCTAGAGTTGTGAGCCTCTTGGAGGCAGGACATGTATTATTCATCTTTACATCCTTTACTGCACTGCCTGCCACACAATGGCTGTTGAATTAGGATAAACCATTGGAAAGTATTCTTAAACCATAAGGAATACAGTTATGAAGCATTATTTTAAGAGATGGCTACGCAATGCTTGGTGTAGTAAATACTATAATACTCACTGGCTGAATTATTTCATTTTAGGCAAGTGGCCTAACCAATGACAAATGAAAACAGGAGACCTGTGACCTATTTATGGGTCCTAAAACAATGCAAACATATAGAGGATTTTTAAAAGTATTATTCATTGGAAAGGTACTTGAACATGTAATTAACATAATTCATAAACCATCAAAAGCACCAGATTTTGAGGGAGCTTTCTAGGATAATGGAAATGTTCTAACACTGGACTACAGTTTTAATTGCACAATATAAATTTACCAGAAATCCTTGAACCATTCTTTTTCAATGGCTGGTTTTTATGGTATGTAAATTATAGTTCAAAAAAACAGTTTTAAAAAATGACCCGTATTTGGTGTAATCCAGGAGCAACATAACCTCCCTAGTTCCTAGATAACTAGCCAATGAGCATTCCTTCTAAACACAAATCACATACAACAGTGGCAAATGTGGAAAGTTAAAATTGTGATTCCTTAAGTATGTCAAATAAGGCTAAAAGAGGTAAAATGTAACTGGGTGAATTTTATCCTTTTCCCCTATAATCCTATCCCCAACGCCAAATGTACTCAAGACCCACCTGTGCTCGGCAGAGCCCACCGACCCTTCCCAGCACTCCCTGCGGGCTGGCCTCAATCTCTTGGGGCAGTGGTCCTTGAAGTGTGGTGCCCACACCAACAGCATGGGCGTCGCCTGTGAGCTGGCTAGAAATCCAAGTTCCAAGGGCCAACCCTGACCCAGTGAATCAGAATCCCTGGGGATAGAGCCCAGGAAACTGTTTTCACAACACCCTAGTGATTCTAAGTGCAAGTCTGGGAAGCACTGTCATAGGTGGTCTCCAAGGAGGCCACAAGGGTCACCATCTCTATCAGGATCAGATCATCTTGGTTGAGGCCAGAGCCAGACAAAGACAGAGACCCTCCTAGGAATCAGAGGGGTCTGTCTCAAAACCCCACCTCCTCGGGTCCTGCAGCTTTAAGCTCTTCAGTTCTGTCAAGCTCTCTGAGTTCAAGGAGGCCCACACTTTGAGAAAGAACCTGAGGTGACCCAGAGCAAAGCCAAAAGGGTACAGAAGTCCACCCTTCCTCTGTATGCTATTCGATACAGTGGGAACTCAGTGAGATAATTCTTCCCATTTCAAAAATATGTACAACATTCATTTTTTTAAATGGCTGCAGAGAATAGTCGAAAAGCAAGGCAGGTTCGATGCATTGTATTTTTCAGAGTATAAAATGGAACACATTCCTAAAGGAGGCAGAAATAAATCTACGTGTCAAAATGGAGCTCCCCTCACTTTATGTAATGGGCATGTTCCCAAAAAGTTATAAGTAAATAAAATGCCTGCGTATCAAGTCATATTTTAAAAGTACCTGAAATATAAATCATATTTCAAGCCCACTGGATTGTAATGGCATATTCCTTTATAAAGACAATAAATGTCTTCTAATTGGATTCATTTGTAACTATGGATTTTGGAATATTGCTCACCTAAATACCCATGAATCATACAGGCAACATCTAGAATTGGGGGCTTCTCTGGAGCAGAGGACCTAAAGGATGAGGAGTCTGATGACAGTCCCTTAGTGGGGTCTAAGATGATAGGGACAGCATACCTCAGAGTTTTCACAAAGACACAGGCTATCACCATTCCCTTGCCCCACAATGTGAAGCAGAATCAACAGCCAGTGTGCCAAGTCACATTGTTACCTCAGAACAGCTATTAGGCGGGAGTCTAAGTGACTTATGTGTATGTGGGGAGAAAATGGTATGGCTGCGACACTGGCTAAAACAGAAAGAAAGAAAAGAAAATATCATTTCAGCTGCAATGTCACCCTCACTTATATCACTTTGGGAATTATTTAGGGGAGGGGCGCAATGAGGGTAATTATGGATGGAATGCCAAGCCAGATTTCCAATGTCTTGGCCTCTGTCAGGAAAAAATGCTACTTAAAGAGAACTTAGTGTAGTTAATATTCCTGTAATTGCCATCAACTGTTCTCTAGTTGGTGTTAGTTGGCTGAGGCGTTTTTAACATGAAGGTGTGGCTAGAAAGATGTCTCCCCATCTCAGAGTAACTGTGTCAGGAGAGGGTGGTGAAGGGTGGGCGCCACAGAGCCAGAGCTGAGAGCTCTGTGAACAAAATGATTATCCTAGCTCATAGTTCCTTTGATATGTCAACTGTGCTACCCATTTGCAGGAAACACATATAAAATTTTATTGGAGCAATCCTGCCCCCTTTACTTACATAAGGGAAAATATAAATCAGCCAGAAATAACACTGGCCAGCTAGAGCAGCAAGTGAAGCCAAAATAACACCATCCAGAGGAGTACTTTACCATGAATGTAATTTCACTAGCTGAGAGAGCAAAAGCCCAGGCTGGGTTAATGATCACAGCCTAGGGGGCTCTGGGGTGGGGTTGGCAAGGAAAGGGAAAGTGGGAACACCAGAGCCATGTGGCCAAGTACCACCCAGCCATCCATACTTCCCCTTCTGAGCCCCAGTTTCCATTATCTGCAAAGGGTGGATAAAAATTCTTGCCTCATTTATCCCAATTAGGAATAAATTGGGATCTTGTAGGTGAAACCAGAGAGTAGAGAGGCTAGACACCAGGCCATCAATAACTCTAAGCTAATCTGAATTTTAGTCCAGCTCAGCAGGCATGAGGAACAACCCCTGAGATTACGTGAGGATTGCTTTCTTTTCATCTGGTGATTCAATGTCTGCTGCTCTCTCCCTCCCTTCTTGTCATCCCTCCATCCACCCAGTCTTTTTTGAACATCTACTGTATTCCAGGCACTCAGCCATGTTCTGGAAATATGATGGTGAGCAACACAAACATGGGCCCTGCCCATGACAACCAAAAGCAAGAAACAGAAAATTCGACCAATCTTACAATGATGTGAGAGAATGGGAATGAGTAAGTATACTGGGTGCAGAGGGAATGGAGGCAGAAACACCTACCCCTGCTGCTGGGAGGAAGAGGGAGTCATGGAAGGCTCCATGTATGAAATGACATTGTAGCTGGGAACTTAGGAACATTGTAGCTGTAGGATGAGAACTTAACCCAGGAAAGCAAGCATCATGGGTGTGGAGGTGGGTGATGTGCTCTAAGGAGGATCGAGAACATGTACCAGGGCCCAGTGGTGGGTAGAACCAGGCTCAAGTTCGGTAGGGCTGGAGTCCAGCTTACTGACATAATACATGTTTCTCCAGCAAAACAATGTTGTTAAGTCATGCTAAATAAAGGTGTGGGAAGTGTAGGCAGCAATTAGCCTGGGGTCAGGTCCTAAAGGACCTTGTAAGCCAACCTGAGGAGTTTTGAAATTATGTAAATGACGATATAAAACTCCAACCTGACAAGTCACAAGACCTATGTGGGATTCCCTGATTTCCTCATATATTAAAGGTGGAATAGATGGTGGTGTGGAATAGATGGTCATTAAGGCTCCATCTACGGATTAAAGGAGACACTTAAATTCTGCACATATCCAAGACCTACAGATGCTCCTCAATACGCTGCTTCTTTGATGGAACAAAAATTCCCTTGGCTCATGCCAAAAGCACTCACTCTGCAGTAAACTCTAACTGCACCCCACGGCCTTCTCCTTCATATCCTTTGAGCCCCAGACATAAGTTAGCTGGAGCCAGGGCAAGCTAAGAATGGCAAGAGGTGAGCTCAGTTTGAGAAAAGGTTAATTTGAGATAATGCAAAGCTTGGCATGATATTAGCCTTAAATAGAAACCCACCCAGATGGCGACAGCACCTAGGCATGGTGTAAAACAAAAGAATATCCAGAAGGAACACGGGGCTGTACATTTGTGAGAATGTGGAACAAAACTCCTAACTTTGGTCTGCAGAATCCTAAATTACAAGACGTCCTGGTGCATTTATTTTGAGCAGATGGTAGTCTTTTCAGTATCAGCGTCTATTTCTAAATTAAATTTGGGATATTGGTGGAGAATGGAGAAGAATGTTGAATGAGGCTTATCAGCCTCACCTCATCTCTATCTTAGGCAAGGCAACCCCCTTTAGCCAGCTCTCTTTCTATTCACTTTGAGCAGCCTCAGAAAGGCACAAAATTCTCTTCCCTGTATGACACAGGAAATCCCAGCCCCTATCATGCTGGTAACTTCAGAAACTCTTAGAAATCCTACATAAAATTAACTCCTCTTTCAAATGTTCAGCCTGACTTAATCCTAAATGTAAGCTGTTTTGTTTAGCTCTCCTAGAGCTTGAAGTTGGGATGGAGGTAGAGGAAAATGCAATTGTTTTCTTACTAAATCCCCCTTCCTTTCTACTCCCTCAAAGCACAGGGGAATGGATGAGGGGAGAGGACAAAGAAAGGAGGGAGAGAGGCAGACAAAAATGGGGAGATCTGGAGGGGAGATGCAGAAGAGGTGAAGGAGAAGGGAGGAGGGGAGAGTGGGAGGGAAATGCAGCCTGTGGGAGAGCAGAGGTTGCTGGCCCCGGAGCCTGGAGCATTCCTGAAGCTCTCATGACACTGTGACCCTGAGGATGCAGCCTCACCTGGACCTCACAGAGAACCAGGACAGTGGTGGCGAGATGGAGCAGGAATGCGCTTCAGGGAAGATGTGGGCGTCTGCTAGCACAGGCAAAGATTCTATAGACAATTTCGATTTCAAATATTCTATTCTAGAACATCATCTGATTTTTGTGGTTGACAGGGACCCTGCCTCCCCCCACACACATTCCTCTTCCATGGTAACAGCCTGTCCTTGGTCTCTGTGTGTGTCCAGGACACCCAGAATCAAGCTAATCATTACAAGTCCTGCTACTCTGGGAACATCCATGGAGAGGCCCGAAGGAACCCAGTGAGGAATCACATTTGCCATCAGAGACTTGGTACAGAGAGGGAGCCGGAAGGGAAAGTGAAAGGCACAGACTCTGGAGTCAGATGGGTCAGGTTCACAATCTGTCTCTCTCCTACCAGATGTATGGTCTCAAGCAAATTACCTAGCTACTCGGTTCCTCAGTTTCCCTGGGCTCTAAAAGGAGATGATGTTAATACCTGCCTGGGATGGGTGTGGTGAGGATTAGGTAAGTCAGCTCTCTACCACTACTTCTTTCACTAAGCCAACATGCCAATGGGCCTTTGTACTCCATGTTGTGTTTGACTATTTATTTTGGTTGTTTATTTAATTTGGGTTTTGAGATGATCTGGATAATCAGGGGAAGCAGTTTCAATATGAGGTGTCAGAAGTTTAACAGTTACTTAGATGCTTCTGTAATTCATGTATATAGGTGCAATTTCTAGACCATGGATGTAATAAAGAAATCTAGAGCCAATATTCATCTTTTCCTCTTTTTTAGGGGGAAAGTCCTGATGAAAGCACAGAATGTGGATGTAATTAGATTACATGATCAATCATTAAAGCAGAGGGCCTGTTCTTTATTTGTACCATGTCTGTTTTGATGGTTCCCTGAATCTGGGCAGCACCAGTGGTAGAACTATGGGGGCACCTACTGGGAGTCCATAAGTGTAGAAGAGGCTGAATGGGCTTCCTCTTTCAAACACTTAAATTACACTTTTTTTCCCTGTCATTTTGAGACATTCAATTGGTGGCTGTTGGCATGCAAAGGCAACAAGAGAACTCAGAGATTACAAAACAACTCCTTTAACACTGGCATTCACAGAACACCAGCAGAGAAAAGGAAACTTTTAGCAGCCAGGGTGATCCCTTTAAATGGTAAATCACATCATATCCATTGTTGGTCTAAGATGCTATGATGGTTTCCATCATATGGCTTAAAAAAAACAAAAAAA
>NW_027530209.1:630521-774352 GCF_008692635.1 Crocuta crocuta | reverse complement strand
AGGTTCCTCCAAAGGCGTGGGGCCCTGTGTGGCCTAGCTTCTGCCTCCTCATCTCACTTGGACCACAGTGCTCTTCCTGCAGACCCTTGGCCATGCCAGGGGTGTCCTTCCCTGGGCAATGGCACACGGGTTCCCTCAGTCTGTATCTCCACATGGCTGATTCTCTCATCTCCTACAAGTCTGCTCAGATCTCATCTTAATGCGAATCCTATTTAGTTCTACAGCCTGACCTACACTGCTCTCCACCTAACACTGTCTATCCCCTGGTTCTACCTTTCCTTTTCTTCATCATCCCAATCACTTTCTAACCCACTATGTGATTTTTCTTTATTATGCTTATTGTTCATTATCTTTTCTTCATTAGAATGTAAGTTCCAGGAAGGCAGAAGCCTTGTCTGTTATGTTCTCAGATGACTCCCCAGCGCCTGGCACCTAGAAGGACCCAGTCTCCTTCTAAGTTGAAGGAGAAACTTGCTAAGAAGCTAGTAAGTAGGGTGGCAATATCAAGTTAGATTTTGCTTGCTTGAGAAATAAATGGCCTGCCTTGGTAGCACCTCTCTACCAGTACAAGAATGCCTCTTTCAACAATGAGCTTGCATTTCTCACTGTCAGAACACCTCCCCCCACCCCACCCCCTTTTTTTTTTTTTTTTTTGAGAGAAACAGAGACAGTATGACTGGAGGAGGGGCAGAGAGCAGAGAGAGAGAAAATTCCAAGTAGGCTTCACATTGCCAGGGCAGAGCCAAATCAGGGCTTGATCCCATGAAACTGTGAGATCATGACCTGAGCTGAAACCAAGAGTCAGACACCCAGGCACCTCAGAATACCTCCCTCATTAGACCCAAGTGTGCTCTTGTGCTGTTTCTTTGACTTGGGATAAGGCTAAAGTGCAAAGTCCATGGCCACTGCTCTGCTCCTAGCTCTCAGACATAGTTCCAGGGCTGTGGCCCCTGAGGTGAGATCTTCTCACCCTGCCTGCTCAGGAACAGGGCATGAAGCTCTGACTTCTCTGCTGTCAGTGGAGGCCACTTACAAGTGAATGACACTCAGCTGCCCCAACTAAGTGAGAGCACTGCCAATACCATTGCTGCGGGCAGCAGGGGCCCTAATGTCTCCACAGCTCGGGGCCCCAGTGGGGTTCATCCTGCAGCACAGCTGGAGAGTCTCCAGCAGCCCCAAGATCTGAGCAGAAGATCCTCGCTCCGGGCTTCCAGCTCTCCCACGACTTGTTGGCACCTCCCCCGCAGGTGGGTGGGGGTGAAACTCAAGTCACTGGTGCTCATCTGGGGCGCCAATGAAAGAGATGGCGAAACCCAGAGGTGAAACTCAGGGTGAAGTATTTTTGGATTCCATGTATCCCTCCTATCTCTAACTCTGTTACTGAAAATAAGTGACATGGCTACAAAATGGGACTCACAAAAGAAGATAAAAGGAATCATGTATTTCATTAAAAAAGGAGGGGACATCTCTTTTACATCTTGCCCACCAAGTCTTGCTGTGTCCATGATCTCATCTCCAAAGACCTGAGGTTTTTTTTAATAGCTCATAATTACTTAATCATTCCAGTGCTGCTGTTTGTTCTCAGCTCTAAGTGCCAGATAAACACTTATTAAGGAGATAGCCTAAATTCACGGAAAAACCAAAACAATTTGAGAATTTAATAATGATTCCTGTCTTACAATTAAAGTGACATGAAAGGAGGAAAATGGTGTCGAAATACTAGAAAACAGTCTCCTTCCCAAGGTCTGTTGAGAAACTCAAACTTTAAAATTTCAATTTCAATCCGAGGTTTAGTTTGCACTCTGAATCAATGCGCTCCTCGTGCTGGCAGTTCTCAACCCGTATGCTGCCCTGTGCCCTGACCAATGTTGCCAGCCACACATGCTCAGTGAGGAAACTGTATTTCTGCTGCGGCCAAGGCGCATGGGGCTGCTGGGCCCCGTGGTTAAGGCACGACAGGACCAGCTGAACTGACAGCATCCTCAGGGTTGGGGTAAGTGAGGATGGAGAGACAGCAAGAAGCAAGATAAAATTCAATGTGCAAAGAGCTAAGAAGCCCAGTGAGATGTTACCTGGCACCTAGAAAGATGACATGTGTATAGAAATGTGGAGAGCTGGCCAGGCAGAAATGGCCAAAGCCAACAAGGCCATGACTGGGAAGATGATCTGATTCTCTAAGGTATGCCCTGCAAAAGCCTAAAATTAGAACAAGACATTAAGATTGAGAGCCACCTCTCTAACCTTTTATTAAAAGGAAACATGAACATGAGGAGAAAATCATGAGAAGCAAAATATGTAAAACCCTGCAACGTATCTTAAAGCTGGAATAGGACTCTGAGACTTCAACTAAAAAGTCACTGGATATAAAATAAAAACCAGAAAACATAAAAAAAGACAAAGAAGGTAGGAAGAGCCTTTTGGATTAAAAATAACAAACAGCAATAACAACAAACCTGTTTCAATCCCCATGGTACATACCTTGTAGTGAGGCCTGTAAGTCTTTCATGTTTTGGTCTAAAAGCTGTGAAGGAAGGAATCCTGAGCCTGCCTGGGGCCTGGGGTCTGGTTCTCCGGGGGCCACAGTGGGCACTGGCTCCTTCAGCCGGCCGTCTCCAAACACAGCAGCCCACTCTTTGCTGAACTCACCCTCGTCCAGGGAGGAAGCGTTGAAGATCTCATTCAACAGCAGCAGGTCATCTTTGTCAGCACCTTCGGGTTCTGGGGTCCCTGCCACTGGGCCCAGGCAAGCTGGTCAAAGTAACAGAGCACAAAACACATCATCACCCAGGGCCCAAGCCCTTGGGAGCAAATGCAGGGGGTGGCTGGGATGGAACGGACTGGCTGATGGCTAGATTTAAGAGAAAGTTTATCAAACCATAAATTATTCTCATTATAGCCTCTCAAGTTTCAGAATTCAATCTCTAGTCCCACTGTCCCTCATCCCCCTTCCTCCAAAGCAAGTCCAGTTTCTGGGCATCATTAGAATTGCACTGAAATACTTTCCCTCAAAACTCTAGGGTTTTGTTCTTTTCTTAATAGAAAAGCAAATCTACCACCAAAACATTTCTCAGACAGGAAACAAAGCCAGGATTGAAGGCATATGGGAGGTTTCGTTCCTTGTTTGTACAGCTTCCCAAATCTTTTCACACAACAAGCCCTAAATCCACAGCCAACACACCCTGCGGGAGTCTGCTCTGTCATCCAGGATGGGGAGAGGACCCATGCCACACCCTGGGCAGGAGCAGAGAAGTCAGGAAGTCCAACGACGACCAAGGAAGGGCCCTTGCTTCCTTTCTCCTTTGCTACAACTAAACACAACCCACTGCAAGGCCTTGCCAGAGCAGAGGAAAGGTGGGTCTGGTTTGCCTGAGGCCAGCAGTGAAAGAATGACAGGAAAACAGGGCAAATTATGGAACCATCTAGAAAAGGCCAGAGACACAGCCCCGGGAGGATTGGAATGAGCACCAGACCAGAGGGGAAGAAGCCCTGAGGCCATTCTTTACTTGCTGTGTGACTACAGCAAGCCCCTTACCTCTTCCGGGCCTCTTGTTTTTATACCTGTAACATGATAATATTAATAACGCCCACCTCAAAGCACTGTCAGGAAGACTAAAAGAAATACATCTTTAAATCTCATTGTGTGTCCACAAGGAAGCCTTTAAAGAAGAAATCCATCCTTATAATATGAACACTGACAAAACACTGAACAGGGAAAACAAGTAGAATGGGGACATCACTAGCCAGAAATCCTACAACAAGACCTTTCACTGGGTTTTCTACATATTCTGAACACCAAAGACTGTTGGTCTTACTAACTGTGGCTTTGTTGTGGTACCTGACTGCCACACGGGAATTGCAAATGTTGTTGTAAGTCTCGAAGAGAAGGAATAATCGTGATTTGTATTTTCTGAGCTATACTGCAATTCTGATACTGTCATATTGAGATTAACAGGTTTCCCTCAAATATATGAGACAATTAGCAAGTGAAGGCTTTTTAAAAAATAGATAAAGCTTATCTGTCAGCTTAACTGGATCTATTTTCAACCACACTTTATATAAAGGTGTTCTGACTGAGAGGACTTCTGATGTGCTGAGCAGACTGGCTATAAATCCAGGAAGGGAGGAGTCCAGGCACTCTCTTATCACTGTGGTTTAAAAATAGCGGCAGAATATGGCTTTAATTGGGCAACTGTCTAATTTAAGTACTCTTATTGTTTGCGTTATCACAGAAATTTAAACTGAGATGTAGCTTGTACGTGGGTGGTGAGAAGACAAAGGAAATGGCATTTTAGTAAATAGGCTCATGAGACAGTTCTTCAGAAGGAGAGTGGGCAGCCAGGACCCACTCTGACCTGTGCAGGGTGGAAAGGCAGGTGGGTAGGGTAGGCCAGCCCATATCTGTGAATGCAGGCAGAAAGCTTGGCGGGGTCCGTTACCATGCGGTTGGCTAGGCATCCTCCCTCCTTTCCACTCTCAATCTTACTTGGTGTCACTCTTTTTACATATATTAACCTCACAAATGTCCATACTTTCTACTTTCAGTCGGGACTGGAATACCCACACCTTTTCTCATGGTTTATTCTGGCCTGCCTGAAACCCAGGTGATTGCTGAACCAAACCTGTTTTATTGGAACCAATTCAAATCAAAGAGTAGACTCTAGGGGAAGGGATGACTTTAGATGAGCACTGGAAATTATGTGTATTCTTCCTGAAGTCACTTTACAGCTCTCTGCTAAGCCAAACGCTGACTACGCTTTGATTTGAATTGACATCATCAATTGATTTGAAGTGACATTTGATTTGACATCATCAAGATACAAATCCAGGGAAGACCAGAACTAACATTAGCAACAATAAATAATAAACTTTAAGCCTTCCAAAAAAAATAACCAGACACTGGGAAAGCTTTATCTTTGTTTTTACTATTTAGGTTGTATGTGACAGCTTTGAGTGGACTTCTGTGGGTTTTGTTAACTTAGCATCCCTTCCCTCTTCCCCTTCGGTTTTTCCTTTCTGGAAACACCTTCTCCACAGGATCCTAGTGACATACCACATGAAGTGCCTCACCACCTCTCATCTAGGGTGGCCAGAGTCCTTCATTTCTCAGGTCATGGGGACTGGCTCAGGGATGGGCACATGCCAGAGGCTTCCCTGAGCTTGGTATATGGAAGGTGGAAGGAGGAGGGCGTCTCTCTGATTTCAGGTTCTTTATAAAGATGCAGTTTTGAGGCTCCCAGGAATGACAGGGCCAAACACAGAACAAAACAATATCAAGAGTTGGAAAGAGAATCCTGACAACACTGTCTAAGCCCTGGATCCAGCCTCATTTGAAGCCATTCCACCACTGTATGTCCCCAGTTACTTGGACCAATACCCAATATGTTCTTTTCTTAAAGCCAAACTACTTAGAGAAGGGTTTCTATTACTTCCAACCAAAAGATTCCTGACCAATATTATATCTTGTCAAATTCAACTATACTGACAATAATGAGAAAGGGACCCATGGCAAGGATGATCTTGTCTAGAGCTGGTTCTGAACAGAGATTTAGTTGGAGATCTAACATTGAATTTGGTCTATTAGTGTCCTGGTTATTTAACAGTTAAAGTGGGTTGCACAGAGGACATTTTCTCGAAGAGAACTTATTACTTCACTAAAAGCAATGAAACCGGCACTGACTTGAACCAGAAAACAGGGAAACCCAATTATTGCCCTGATAATTAAGATGCTTGAAATTACTATACATAACTCATAAGAAAAACTTAATTACAAGTAGAAAAGGACAGGTTTAGGTCTGTAACCAGACATGTCAAGACTTGAAAAATAACACTAGTCAGTTGGCTCTTAAGAATCAAGCTATCATTTTCCTTGGAAATAATTCAGCTCAACTGTGAGAAAATGGGGACACACACACACAGAGATGACAAGCTCTTTGAGAGAAACCCTGGTAACGGCAGTAGAGGCGGAGTCAGGGCTTCACCCAGGTAGCTGAGCAAGTATCATGCCTGGGTCATGGCACCCCATCCTGCTTTTGTCTTCAAGGCTGAACCAAAGTTCTGGAGCTTTCAAGTGCCAACCCACAGATTCCATTCTAAGCCCCTTCATGCTCTTGCAGGCTCCCGAGTCTCCATGTTCACTCTCACATCTGATAACACACCCCCAGATGTTACTACAAAAATAGAGGCCAGTAGACACAATGAACTCTAGTTCTCACCTCCAGGACTTCAGCTCTATAATCCTTTATGAATTCCCTCTGCCTTTTCTTTTTTANGGGGGGGGGGGGACACAGAATCCTAAGCAGGCTCCAGGCTTTGAGCTGTAAGCACAGAGCCTGATGTGGGGCCCAGACTCACGGATGGTGAGATCATGACCTAAGCCCAAGTGGACACTTAAGCAACTAAGCCACCCAGATGCCCCTCCCTTCTCCTTTTTAACATCAGCCCTCTGTACACCCTTCCCTCCTGCTGGGAGCCTGCTCTGCCCCCACCAGGATTCAGCTCCAGCATCTCTAGTCTTTCTCTCCTGACCTCCGAAGATGTGTGCACATCACAATAGCCCATCTTGTAACTGCTGTCTCCTTGGGCACCCTGTCCTACCCTCAACGTTGCTGCTCTAGTTTCTTCTCCCTTCTACAGCCACACACTCAACTTTGTCACTGCTCTTGTTTCAGCTACCTGTAGTCAAGTTCCTGCCCCCACTCCACATGGCCGTGGCCCTCCTGAAGGTTACCAGTGAGATCTTCATGGCCAATTCCAATACCTTTTTCTCTGGCTTCACCTTCTGTGGGACTTTGTTCTGTTGTCACTCTGGAAATGGCTGTCATCTCCTGGGGTTTCCATGAAGTGGCTCTCTTGGATGTCCTCCTATCTCTTCGACAATACTATCCCTGCTGACTCTTCCTATTCTGGTTGCCCTAAAGTTTCCTCCTAAGCCATATCTGCCTTCCGTACATTATCTACAGAATATCTTATCTATTCTCATGGTTTCAGTCTCACCTGGGAAGATTCTCAAGTCTCCATCTACAATTCCAAGTTTTTTTGAACTCTGATGACAAACTCCTGACTCGAGGGTCCCTTGGGGTTTACCATTGGCAAGCCTGCTGGCACTCCATAAAAGCACCCTCCTCACTGTACTCAGTGCAGCTGTGAGATTCTTACTTTCTTACTTGAAAACCTTCAGTGGTTCCCTCTGACTCCCGAGGAAAGGAACACTCCTTACAGTGGTATTCAGGACCTCTGCTGTCCAGCTCTAAGGCAGCCCTTCTAGCAACTCATGAGCACTGCCTTCAGAGAAGCCTATGCTTTGGCAAAACTCCCTCACATTTGTCATTTCTCAAACATGCTTTCCTGTCTTCCTGTCTGGGAACCTGTTTTCTCCCAGTGGGATACTAGAGAAGAAGAATCATACTGAATTGAAAGGAACCTTGGAGATTATCCCCCCTTTAACTCACTTTACAGATGAGGAAAAAGATACCTGGGTCAGATGACCTGCCCAAGGTCATAAAATTTATGAGTTACAGATTATCTGTCTGGGGCACAGGTCAAGATGTGTTCTCAGTGCAGCTCACCATGCTCCCCTCAGAGGCTGTTAAAAATGTCATATATAAATGAATATTCAAGCTTTTGTGAAGTTTTGAGGGTTTCTAAGGTCAGACGGCTCCACCAGCAGCCAGGCAAAGCTCTTGGCTGTGGGCAGAGTGGCAGATCCACACAGCATGTTTGCCTGGTACTGCCCAGGGGTTCAAAAATAAAATTCCTATGCCCCTGGGAAAATATTCCCTAGGAAAACTGATTCTGAGCCAGTGAGCTCTAACTGATTCTGACCTAGCGAGTTTTCAGAGTGAAAACTGACATACAGAGGAAGCTCTCTTAAGTTCAGATGGAAGGTGGGTGACAGAAAGTAGATGGGAGAAACTGGTGACAGCCCACTCAGGTTATATTTTTGAAATCAAACTGAGTTTCATGACCTCAGCAGGAATTAGGAACCCAAGAGATGGAAATGGAGCTACAAAGACTAAAAATGAGAGCACAGGAAAACAAAGAGATAAATGTCACATCAGTTACCTTCATCTGTGTGTGAAACAGGAAGACTGTGTTTCTCTGTTTTCTCCCTGGTCCCCACTCTCAGCATTATGACTAATGTAAAGGCCACACACTTGCAATACACATGAAAAACCCCAGCAACCAACACAATGCTCACATCACCCGACAGAGAGTATGGGGGAGGGGGGAGAAAGGTGGGGTGGGAAACCACCGTACAAAAAGTCTAACGAGAAAAGTATTTGTCCTTATAAAAGACTCTGGTAACAAAGTGTACTTTTTTGGAATCCAAGAATACTACTTCTAAAAACTCCCTTGTGGTGAAAAAAGACATAGCTAATAATAATAATAACAGATGGGGAAAAATCCATCTCTACCCACTTTCTGGAATACACACACATCCCAAACAAAAACAAAAACAAAACCCCAATCGTGTTAGACCCTGAGTAGGCACTCAAAAAAGTACTTCTTGATGATCCCCAGCCCTGGTCCTCCATTTTAATATTAAGTCTTAACAAGCAAGTGATCTTAACTGAAAAACTTGACACCCGGGGCAGGAGGAAATCTATACAGAACACTACTGACTACATGGTGATCAAGTAAGAACAGTAGAGTGTTTGGTTTTAAAAATGCATCATTATTTTATGAAAGGAATGCCAGCATTTCATCCTAGGATGCTGAGGGAAACAGGGAGAAGAAAAAGTTTATGAAAAAAGATAACAAGCTTAGTCTTTGCCACACTGCATGTGAGGAAGCAATCAGGTTCCTAGTCAGCTCTATATGGAGAATGAAAGAGATGGTCCTGAACACCTGGGGAGAAACCAGGCGTGGGGCCATAAGCCTGTATTATTGTTAAGGGCCAAATGTCTGCACCTGGACCTAAGGGAACTACTAAATGAGCTTCTTTGTGGTTCTTGATGGTTGGCCAGAATTTAGAGTCACAAGTCTGAAAGTAGTAACCAAGGAAATGGCAGAATTGCAATGTTTTAGTTGCAATGTGTACAATTAAATTTTTTTTAAAATTTTAGTCTTGTCTAAATCCAAGTAATGAGATATAGGTGGGCTAAATTCATCTAACTCTGTTCTGCTTTATACCCTCACTTTCTATTCAGTTATCTGATAGTCTTTTTTTTTTTTTTTTTTTTTCAGCCCAACTTTGAGGAATACAAACACTTCTGCATGTTACAACTAACTCATGAATTGAGGTTGGGATTGTCACATGTGGTCACAAGGTGATTTCAGAGCCACTTTCAAGTTACTGCAAAATGTCACTTGGTTTCTTTTTCACTTAAAAACTTGTATAAAGTGGCCAAGTATTTTTACTTCCATTATCTATTTAGTTGGAGAAAACACATTTCATCATGACACTGAATCGGAGTGATTTTCTGGGCAGCGGCTCCTTGAGAACTGTCTCCTTGTTGCTGTCATAAGTGGTCTGCTTTTTGATAACGCTGTACCACACATTGGCCATTACTTGTCTGACAGAATTATCACTGGGAGCGAACTGACCCCCAAGCAGCAGGGCACTAGAGCTTATAGCCCCCAAGTCCTATAAAGGCAGCCATTCCTGGATTAAGCTCTTTTTATTTCTTGATTGCTTAATGTCTTGCATATTATAATCAGTGTTTCAATTCAGGATCTGGGCCTTTTGGCAGTTTTATGAAGGGCACACATTTTGAAGTCAATTAATTACCATGTGTTCCGTTCTTCAATCACCACAAGTTCTATGCACTGACAGAGTATTTCTAGACCTGTGGTCATGTTAATCTTTAAGGTGATGGTGGCCTAGGGGTTGCCAATGCGGAAGAGTCAGATAGTGATATCGCATGGCTTACGCCTCGAGAAGGGCTTTATGGCCTGGCAGTGATAAAGGGAAAGGAGAGTTAAATGTGACATTGCATTTAACTGAGACAATCCGTAAATCAACTTTCTGCCTGAAAACAAATACACATTTTGGGATAGAATAGAATCACCTATCATTTGAATTGAATGAGTGCTCCACAAAAAGGGTGTGAGCTGCTATTCTATGAAACAAAGACTGTTAACTATAAACCAATGAGGTATAAAAGTTGTTTTAAATAAAGAGAAAGACAACAATCTTATTCCAGTGTATCTGAATACACTTGTGTGTATTCAGTGTATCTGAATACACTTGTGTGTATTCAGTGTATCTGAATACTCAGAATAAGCTTATGAAAGTAAGCATGTATCTCAGGCAGTAGCATTTCTGATTTAATTCTGTGAAGAAATGGAGAATGGCCACTGGGTTAATTTTCACTGTATCATTACTACCAAGTTGAAAAGGTCAATATCCAAAAGCAAGAATCCTTTTTTGTAAGAAGAGGGGAAACATACGAATATGGACTTATGTCTGTTTGTGTGTATGTAAAGAAACAGGGATGAGAATATGGAATCAACAGTAGGGAGCAGAAATGGGAGTCAGAATTTTCCATAGTCTTTATTTTTGTTATCATTATCATGTACTGATGAGAATGTACCTATTCAAAAATTACGTTTATGAAAGTAATGCAATTAAATAGATACTAAAAGCAAAGAGCAAATTACATAAACAAGAGGTTAGCAACAGGAAAAATAACAATCTCACTTTCAAAACAAATTGAAAGATACATATAAGTATAAATAACTTGTGAAATGTTAAGATTTGGTAAAACTACATGGTGGGTACCTACTGTGTGCTGTATTATTGCCTTTATCTCACCTTTGCAAGACTGCAATATTTCTCCCTTCAAAAAAAGTTGTGAGAAAAGTCCTGTGTTTCATAAAAGTAATTTAACCTTATGCCACGTGGGAAATGTTTTTATGAAAATGGAGCCCCCCCCCCTGCCTCCATAATGGCAGTGAGCTTTAACTATTGGCTTTGTACTTTCATAACCTGGGGTGATTTTAATATTAACACATTAGTACCATTCTGATAAAAATACACATGGACATTTATGACATATTGCAAAGTGTGTTGCCTGGAATCAGAAATTAGTAAGGAAAGCAGGTTTCTTCCAAGTTTATAATCCTAAGTCCTGCAAATTTAATGTAAGAGTTCTACTGCCTTTCGATTTTTGAAAAAGCTTTAATCAATGCCTTCTGTTCCCAAGACTTTCTTCCTCTCACACTTTGGGGATTAAACCCAAATAAAGCTTAGACTGAATAGAGAAAAATTTCAGCCCTAATTAAATGGGGTGCATAGGATGAGCTTGCCCCATTTCCAGTTCTAGGAGAAACTTGTTAAACCAGGGTGGACTATATATCAGTAGCCCAGGACAAAAGATGCTCTAGCATTTGTCTCAGAATCTCAGGGATATACTGGACTCATGATAAATCATCACAATCAAACCCTTGGTGGTACGGAAAACAAAGGCTATATGAGGTTGAACACACTCAATTTCCTAGGGTCACTTAAGACTATGCCTGTCTCATCCAGATCCATGCTTCTGGATTCTCTCTTGGGGAGTTATCTAGTAAATTATTTTAGGTGGTGAACTTGGATGGGTGACCTAGCCAGGCAAGCTCTTCCTCTGTGTTTAACTAAGGTTCACTGGAGGTGCAGCACACTACACCACCAGGACAATGTCGCTAGAGCCACTATCTCAACTGCTTACCATCTGAAGAGTGTCTCTGTGTCAGAGGCCATGAGAGACTCTGTATATACATGATCTCCAATTTTAACAACAGCCTAGAAAGACTGTTGCTTTTGGTTCCATTTTACAAATGGAGCAAATGAGGCTGAAAGAGCTCAAGTGTGAAGCAAATTACTTAAGGCCTTACAGATAGTTTGTGGTAGAACTAATACTCAAATCCAGGTCTGATTCTGAAAGCCATGTTTTTTGTACTATAGCATACAAACTTTGACATAATAACTTTTAGCTTTAGTAGTCTAAACATTACGTAATTAAGCTAAGGATGACAAATCCCACATATACTAATTTGTGCTTGGGCATATTTAAAGTCATTTATAAAGACAAATGACAGTTACCTAAAAACAATTAGCTTGGGAATGCGAAGTTATTCAAAAAATAAACATTACATTTTCCTGCATGTAAAAACAGTATTAAAAATTAAATTATAATCCCAAAGAAATGTATAAACCTTACCACCTTCCTCGGGTTTCATGCCTAATAGTTCATCTAGAGGTCCATTAGAGGAGGGGAAAGAAAACAAAATTATGAGTCAGTTTCATTTTGTAAGGAGTTTGTCAAATTGATTAAAATTAAGTCATTTTCCTTAATCTAGATTACCTGAGCATACATTATGTGTAGAGCTTTTGTCTAAGGCAGTTAAAACGCTTTTTCCATCTTCAGCTGTAAATAGAACATATGCACTTGGTTACCACCAATTCGAATGGTGTGTGTCTTCATATACTATTTCAGTGTAAGGTAAACACATAGCTCCTCACGCAGAAGCAGGGGTCCTCCATTACATTTTGCTCAAGCTGTTGGCTCTCAATGAATTCTGAGCTGACAGCCTCGAATCTTGCTTTGTTTGGTGGAAAACAAACATATGACACTGACTTCACACTTTTTTCATGGACAAACGCATGGCTTAAGTAATTGATTAATGATGGTGCTATGAACCTTAACCACTGGGCAGATTACTGAGTGAAAGCAGTCAGTCTGTAACATAATTCCATACATACAACATAATTTTAACTATACTGAATTCTGGAAAAGGCAAAACCATGAAAACCGTAAAAAGTGTTTGGGGGAAGGGAGAGATGAACAAGGTGCAGCCACAAGGAAGATTTAGGACAGTGAAACTATTCTGTATGATACTCTAATGGAGAATATATGTCATTATACGTTTGTGAAAATCCATAAAATGTATAACACGAAGAGTGCACCCTAATGTAAACTATGAGCGATAATGATGTGTCAGTGTTGGTTCATCAATTATAACAAATGTATTACCCTGGTGAGGGATGCTGATAATGCACATGTGTGGGAACAGGGGGTATATGGAAATTTTGTACCTTTTGCCCAATTTTCTGTAAACTAAAAACTGCTCTAAACAATAAAATGTGTGTATGTGTGTGTCTGTGTAGGTGTGTGTCTGTGTGTACAACACAACATGCTTAAAACTTAGTTTGCTCATGTGTATATTAGACTTTTTGCAGGTCACAAAATAAAAGATGACACTTCATTATGGTGGATTCCACTCTTTGTGTACATCAAACAAGGAGATCAGCATTTGCAGTCTCAAAATATTATGCAAATACCACAGGTGAACACATTACCCAAAGAGAAAATCTGATCCTCTATATTATCATATATTGTATAAATATATCAGTTGTATCGATATGTAACTTGAATAAAACTATAATGAACTGGAGTTTACATTTTCCCTCAAAACTAAAATGATTCTATTTGTTTACCTAGATTCCCACAATAGAATTCATGCTGTTGGCACCCAAGGGAGACTGGGGCTGGAGGTGTTGGTCAATACAGTCAGAGAGCTCTTACACGGCCAACAACTTCGGGCTGGCCTGCCTCTCTGTCTTCTGCCACCTGCTCCCTCCTTCATGCTCTAGAACATTGTCCCTCTGACCTCCTGGTGCTCCCTGGCTCACAGCCTTTGTGCAGGCTGCTTCTTTCACTGATAGCTTTTGCAACTAGCTCTTGTGATCCCCTCAAATAAGTGAGTTGTCCCTATCACACATGCCCAGAATCCTTGCTGTTCTTACCAAAGCTGGAGTTGTCCAATTGCTGTGCAATTGTTAGATTACCACCTGCTTCCCCTGTTGACCATGAGCCCCATCCTGGGAAGGGTCTGAATCTGTCTGTGTACTACTGTGTGCCCAGAGCTGAGGGCCGTGCCTGCCTGCCACACAGATAGCACTCAATAAGAAATATCTGTTGAAAACATGAACGAGTATGTAAGTGGAGGTGTGAACACACAAAAGGATGACATGAAGCCAAGTTAGAAAGGCATAAAGGTGAGAGCGTTTTGTTTTGTTTTGTGCTGAAAGGCAGGTGTGAGAAAAGCAAATGAACCAGTAATGTGGGAAGAGAATAAAGTAGGTGAAGCAAACGGTTGGAAAAGTAGGAGGAAAGACAGAAGGAAGGTTGAGGGTGAAGGACAAGCAGAGAAAGAAGTCCCAGGGTCTACCTGCCCCCTCCTATCTCCGGGAAGGGCTGCCATAGCAAAGGGTGAAGTGAGCAGAGGTGGATATACCCCCCAAGAGGGTCAGGCTGAACACAGGGTTAGGGTAAGTTTAGTTCTCTCCACATCACCTGTAAAGCTTTCCCCTGCATCTCAGAGGATTTGAGTCCCAGTGAAAAGTTCAGCATTACATCACCTTAGTCCCACCACATTTTACTGGACCCTCCACTCCTTTATGAAAAGAACCAGTGAAAACTGGCAGTAATGGCAGGAGACAGGAATAGCTGACAAACCTTTCACAGCACATTGCATCATCTACCAATGCTCTGATCGCTTTTCCAACCATTTGAGGGTCGGTATACTCGAGGGAGCTGGGATTGCTCATGACAGAGCAGATCCAGGAATCACCTGGAAAAGCCATGTCTGAGCTATCCCTATCTGTTCCCAATAAAGGCCAACACCCACCCCACAACACAATGAAAACCAACTCACCCAACCTGATCATGTAATCTTATTAAAATTATCTTTACAGCCCAAATGGCAGTTAGGACGAGTAATGGCAATAGCAGAATTGTTATCATCTGTTGTCAGAGAAATAGCTGTTAATTCTCAATTTTGGATGCTGCTCTGACAGACTGCTGCGAAGTGCCTAATGATGCTATTTTCTGGTTCACAACATAGAACCTCTCTCAATTATGCTATATGGTCGGCATCATTGATATTTGCAAATTTAAAACTAAAATGATAAAAAGCAAATTAAAATACAATTTTCTCATTTGGAAAAGAGGAAAGGAAGAATCTGCGAAAAAAGAAAATGACTGGTTGCTGAGCAGTCCTATTTCAGAAGCAATTCTAAATAAAAATAAAAACTTACTCTTAAAACTAGAGGATTCCTTGCGCTGATTTTCATCCTCTAATGAAATTAACCTTGAAATTAAAAAAAAAAGTTAGCAATCTAGTTCTGAAAATTTTGTATGTATGATACACCCAGATTTTCTGTACAATATTAATGCACTTTTAACACCCAGATATGTGCATGCACACATGAAAGGTGAACGCGTAGTCATTTAGATGCTATTCATTTTTTTAAGAAGACATAAATTCATTGTTTTTTTCCTGTCCTACAGCTGGTTCATAGCATCTTAATAGCTGAATCTGGTTTCATCATAAGTCATATATTCTGTAAATATCTAGGTGAGCAGTTAGGTAGATATAACTAAGAGAGATACTTCATACTCATCACCTTCAAAAAATAGTTAATAAACGGATAGCCAAGTAGGTGTTTATTCTGATTCCAGGTGTTAGAGGAGAAGACACCGCAGGAGATTACCTTAAATTATGTAAGGATGGAAGCACCATCACTCTCCAGAAGACCATCACCTACTCAACTCTTACCATACACCGGTAAGATCACAGCAGACATATAGCACCACCTTGACACTCAGCTTGTGCTTCTGAACCTCCCTTTAAAGCACCTTTACCTACGATTATAATTATTGGATTATACTTTTTGAGCTTTGAAAAATGAAATACTAAAATAATGGAAAAATCTGAAGTTAACAAAAACGAATCAAGACAATCTTGGGTGGTTCCTTTCTGAATAAAAGCTAATGCTTTATTTTGATTGTGGTAACATATATGGTGAAAAAAAGGTATCAGAATACATTCCAGGCATTGCCTCTTAACTACACCATGGGCTGTGGGCAGTCCCTTAACTTCTTCTGAGCCTTGCATCCACCATTTACTCAACAGGGAAATGCCAGCATTGATTATGCCAAGGGTTCGCATGAGAATGAGTAGAGATAACATAAATAAAGCACCTGACACTGTGACTTGTACATAGTAGGTATTTGCTAAAGGGTATTCAGCATTACTATTATTACCAGGAATAGGTTAAACTGCTTCCCCCTACAATAAGATCTGTACTAGATTCAGATCATATTCTACAGCTGTTCCCACAGTGAAAAGTTGTCTCTGCTCTACACTATAGGAACTTTCTAGTATTTGCTTTAAAACTAAAAAGGCTAATATTGGCAGCAAATACCTCTGTGTGAGAAAAATATATATTTAAAACTTTATTTAGAAACACAGTAGGGGCGCCTGGGTGGCTCAGTTGGTTAAGCTTCCAACTTCAGCTCAGGTCATGATCTCATGGTTCGTGGGTTCTAGCCCTGCATCAGGCTCTGTGCTGACAGCTCAGAGCCTGGAGCTGGTCTTCGGATTCGGTATCTCCCTCTCTCTCTGACCCTCCCCTGTTCATGCTGTCTCTCTCTCTCTCTGAAATAAAACATTTAAAAAATTCTTTAAAAAAAAAAAGAAACACAGTAAAAATATAAGGCAGTTTTATCACACAACTATCATCTAATTTTTTTGTATGTGTGAAAAAAGAATCACAAATGGAGGTAAGGTAATCTACTTCACTTTTCTAGGTCAGCCAGTTCAGGATTAACCCTATCCCTGCATGCCCTGACACCTCATTAAGAAAGGACATCGATTCACAATGAAGCCTCCTTGCTGAATGTGATTAGGACGCATCATGCTCCATGTATGTGGAAAAGTCTGTCTCAGTATGTAAAATGACTGCAGGTGCCTTCTTTGCAAAGCGGCAGGAACTGAAGATGAAGCAGTCACTTCCTGAACTCAAAGCTGCTCTGTGCTTCACAGAGGGAAAAACAGAAGTTCTAAACAGTAGAAGACAAAATGTCAGAATCCAATGCTTTTGTAGGATAGATAGCACCTTAGTACTGTATGTCTTATGAGGCAATTTCATAGGTTATTTCCTTCTATGAGAGAAAAGTCAGAGGATTTCCTATCTGCGACAGGATTTTGTAAATGATGGTAACAAAAGGACCAGATTGGGTCTAGAAGCCTGAGAGAGCAGGAAGCAGAGGCTGAGACCACCAGACAGCCAGACAGCACTGGAAATGTGTGCCTTTTCTTGTCCCAGTCAAATTCTCACATTGTGCTCCTTCTAAGACCCCAGAAATGAGTCTCTTATTGGGAAGAGTCCTGGTTTAGTGGGAATATGTGCAGGATGAGTTTGGACTTCATTCTAATATATCAACTCAGGGAAGGGAGGAAGTAAAGCAAATGCCCTCTGATGGAGACCCCAGCAGTCTTGGCCAGTGAGGACTCTACTGCCCTTGCCTGCGGAAGAAAGATCTGCCAGGAGAAGTAGCTATAACTTACTGACTCGGCTCCTCCACAGTGGCCTCTGCACTTTCCTGCTGGGTGATCTTCTTCCTTTCTTCTTTCTCAATCAGCTTTTTCATAGGGTCTTGTAAGCTCTTGATCACAGTAATGAAAAGGGAAAAAAAAAAAGAGAAAGATCAATAAAAAACTCAACAGCCTCCGGTCCAGAAACCAAATCTTAAATTCAAGGTTTGGAGGATTACCCCAAACCTACCCAATAGACAGAAATAAAATTTTATATTTTCTCAGACCCATCCACAATATACTAGCCTATAAAGGAGAGTTGTTTTGCCACTAGATTTATGCTTTCCCTTTCATGATAAGTTATTCAAAAGAAGGCCTTTTGGCTATTGCTAACTTTATTTTCCATCTTTAACATGCAGCAGAGATAAACATTATGTTCTGCTAGCAGCCCACACACTGACAGAGTAGAAGCTTTTCTCCCCCAAAGATGAGACAATTTCATTTTATTTTTAATTTTGTTTGCAATTTTGTGATCTAAAAACTGCTTTAAAATTTTTTTTTAAATGTTTATTTATTTAGTTTTTTTGAGAGAGGAAGAGAGACAGAGAGTGAGCAGAGGAGGGTCAGAGAGAGAGGGAGACACAGAATCCGAAGCAGGTTCCAGGGCTCGAACCCATGAACTGTGAGATCATGACTTGAGCTGAAGTCAGCCGCTTAACTGACTGAGCCACCCAGGCGCCCCTAAAAACAGCTTTTAAAAATAAGAGAAAACAAAACCTTTTTTTAAGAAAAAACAAAACCAAATTAGTGGCTTAACATATTCTGACAAGTTAACTTCCACAAGTGGACAGAGCAAGTGCATCCATATCTATGTAGATTAAAGATGGGTGGGGATCTTCTGATGGCACACTACTTCTTGGAGTTACTGTTCTCAAGTCTCATTAAATATATAAGGAAACACTTTCAAAAAAAATCCAGTGCCTAGAAACTATACACCAGAAAAAGCAGAACATTCCCATAACAACTGAATAATGAGTTACACAAAAAGATCTCTACTTGTGGCCCTAATTAAACCACAAATCTACAAATATGCACAACACATCTCAAGATACTTATCCTGCTTATATTCTTAGAACTTTTAGAACCTGTTCTTTGGGGCTTCCTGTCTCCTCCTCTTTCCCCTTTCCACCTTCCTCTTCTCTCTTCTCTCGTGTGGCCCACACGCAGAGGACGGCAAGCACGTTTCCTACACCAGCTCTGATGGATTCGTGGTCTCTGACTGCAGGCTGGATGGAGATGGTATGGAGGTAGTCTCTGTGAAGCACAGCTCGGATGGACAGTGGTGCCTCCTGCGAGTGCCAGGTGAACACTGGCATTTCATTCCTAACTGCCAGTGCTCTCACTCCCTGTATGGGAGATTTTCCCTAAAATACCCAGGTTACTGTTTTTCTCAAGAACCCACAGTGGTTCCCCCACTTCTTTCCACTTCTAGTCTAAACCTCTCAGCCTGATCTTAAAGATCTTCTAAAATGTGATTTTATCTTACTCTCCCACACTGCTTCCCATTAGCTCCCAAATGGGAGCTTTCCATTCACTTTGGCCTGTCATCTCAGCCTCCCCTAGGTACTAACTGCTCCCTTTCTATCTTTGTTCATTCTGCTACTTTACCCAAAAAAGCTCTCTCTACCCATTTGTCTACCGTCAAGAGTCCTTTCAGTTTTTGCAAAGCCCAGATCAATTACTGCTTTTTCCTTAAAGTTTCATTCGCTAAGCATGTCAAATTCAAGAAAGCTCTTCCATCTTCAAAGTGCACTTATAGTCTTATTCATATTTGATTGTATCTATTCTGTATTATGTTTTATCTCTTAAAAAATATTTTTTTAAGTTAGAAAAATAATAGAACCACATGTAGAATACTTGGAAAATTAAAAAAAGAAAAATTACTCATAATCCCATTCTCCTCCCCAAATAGTTATTATTTTCATATATTTCCTTTCTGGTTTTTCATGTTCATACTACTTCTATAATCAGAATCACGTATGTAGATGCCTTCTTAAACAATATACTCTGTATAGATATTTCACAATGAGAAACGTTCTTCATTAAAGAATATAAAAGATTTTATAGATCATAAACATTCAGTATTTGTTTATATATAAATATACATTCATTCACCATTTTTCTAACATAAGGCCAAGGTTTTCTAACTGAATGTATGTCTTATGACTGGAGTTCTTAAACATCTTCTTCCATAAAGGACATCCCTAAGGCATAGCCATCATTTTTAACGACTATTTCTGGACTCTTAGATTAGTATACTCAGTCAACAAACAGTTTCAGAGTGTTTACCAAGACCAGGTGCTGTTTTGGGTGCAGGGAATACACTGATGAAGAAGAGAGACAGAACTGCCAGTTAGTGATAGGTCTAGGCAAGGCATTAAAGAAGGGGACAGAAAGTGACTGGCTCACTACCTCAGTTAGCAAAAATGTCCTCTTGCGGAAGTGACATCTCAGCTGAGCGTCAAATGACATGGAGGAGCTATCCTTGCACAATTCAAGAAGTAGAGACCTGGATGCAAAGGCCTAAAGGTAGGAATAGCTTCGCTTGTTGGAGGAACAAAAAGAATCCACTGGGATTGTAATGTAGTGGGCAAGAGGACAAGTCTTATGAGATCAAGATAAAGAGGTCAGGAGGGGTCACACAGGGGGAACATTCCTTTACCCACATTCATCAATATTTAACACTATGCCCCATTAGTTTCATCATTTTCTTTTGACCTTTATGTTTCTCCAATGCATGACAACTAAATGGAATCCATGATTATCAGCTGGAGGGGGAAATGCTATAAAGGACGTTATTGGAACAAACAAGGTAATTGGAATACGGACTGCAGGGTAGGTCTTCTTCTTCTTCTTCTTTTTTAAATCATATACCCCAAAGCAACTGGTAAAAGCTGGGCACATGCGTGGGTGCATGTGTGTATTTCAGAAATATACAATCACAAGGAGGAGTTCAACAGATGTCAAAGACCTACTCTTTTCAATAGATCTGCCAATCACAGCATTTTATTCACACACACACACACACACACACACACACACACACACCCTTTCAGCAGTTTTATTTCCCAAAGAGTAGTCCAATCTTGGTCAACATGAAGCCAGGAATATTTTCCCCTAAGCTTCTGATGGCCCCAAGACACACTTTTCAATTCTGCAAGGCTTGTCCAGGCCTCCTGGTTTGCTCAATTATCTTCTCATTGCATTTCCTTTTTCTCAATCAGCACTAGGCAGGGCCAGGACTTGTCTGCTCTCAGCTGGCTGTGTCTGGCTGCCACAGTGCTTGCCTAAGCCCCTGAGATGCCCTTGACAGCTCCATGGTTATCATCCCTTCTGTCTCAGCCCAACCTCCCCTCATAACCACACTTAGGCAGCTCTCAGACAATCCCTTTGTAATGTAAACCACTCCTTCCTTCTTTTCAACCCCTTTCCCTGTTGGGCCATTAGCAGGGACTCAATTGTTGGCTCCCTGTCACCACAATCACGGTTAAGTCACTATTGTGCTTCACCAACAGAATGGCTAGAGTTCCAATTGCTACTTTATTATTAATAATTCCTGTTACAACTGCTCCTCTCTTCCTGCTATTACCGTTGTCCCTATAAGGATTTGGCTGTTGCCACTCAAGAGAGGTGCTAAATATGTACTTATTGGTCGATAAATTAATGTACATAAGGTTAAACTGAAAAAATTAGAGCTCTTTAGCTAAGAAATTCAAAGACTCAGGGGAATAATAGGAAAAGGTTTATAAAACCACAAGCAAAATTAATACCAAGCACCTGGGCTTATTTATTAAGTATTAGCATTTTGAACTAAGGGGAATCTTGTGTGGGGAATCTATCAGCTTTACTGAGGTATAATTCACGTACCATAGAATTCACCCATCTAGAGTGTACAATTTAAAGGTTTTCAGTATAGACACAGACTTGTGCAATCATCACCACAATCAATTTTAGGATGTTTTCAAGGGGCATCTTTTGAAGCAAGAGAGTTTTAGATTAAACTGAGCTAAACACTCCTCTCTACAGCAAGGAAAAAAACCAACCCATATGGAACTTGTTTCTTAAAAAGATGGTACACAACGAAAATAAGAAAGAAACTCAGAGGAACTTTGAAACATCACGGAGAACAAATCATGTCCCCATCCCTCTCTCAACATTAGTTCCTAGGTGTGACCATCAGATACAGGATATTCTACTTGGCGAACCACTGTTTTCACCAAAGTTTGATGAAAAGATCCAAGTGGGGGCCAGGGTGGCAGGATTCTTCATAGTATTTTAAAGTCTGCAACTCAGCTGAAAACTCTTAACCTTGTAGCATCTGTAAAAGTCAGAGGTGACAGCATTTTCTGTGTGACATGAACACCTGCTCAGCCAAGAGGCCTTGGCTAACTGCAGAGACAAGGCAGCCATCAGATGGAACTATTTTGAATCAGCAGCTGATGGAAGCCACATTCAAATCCATGTCCAGAAATGAAACGTCAAAGCATTCTGTTTCTAAACCCCAAACCCACTAGGTCCTTCATTAAAACTGTTCGTGAAGATCACTTCATATTAGCAGCAAAACAGCATCATAGAACACTGAAAGGTTTTGTACAGAAGAAAGAGTGTTTTTAGACTAGTAACTTTTCTCTGTTTAAAGGCTGCACTGACATGCTAATAGTTTCCATCAATGCTTAAATGGTTTCAGGAAGCACACACACAATATATAAGATCAGTTTGACAGAGGAAATGCGCAGACCGAGCTTGCAAAAGTGTCTTAGAAAGGAAACAGCTTAATATAATAATGGGAGTTACTACTTCCTGTATTAGGAAAATAAAAGCAACAGCAACATTTATCTGAATGAAAGCAAAACTACTCAGCAAAACAAATTTCACAGACAAAAGGCTAGCAGCCAACCCTAATATAATGACCTAAGTATAAGTTTAGCCTTGACAATTGAGTAACATGTTCTCTAATCTTTAATTATGACATTTAATTTTCTCAGGCTACTTCCCATTAATTATACTGTATGCATATGAAGGTGCCAAATAATTGTCTATAAAAGGAAATAAAAGTGCTGAAAATGTTGAGGCATGGTTAGAAGATGGTGAACTCAGTTGTGTGTATGTTTGTGTTTATATAATTGGTACCACATGAGGAATAAAAAGCAGAGACCATGATGATGTGTAGAACCACACAATTCATGGATTTCAGCACACGTGGCCTCCCCACCCATGCAGTTATAAATCTATAAAGATACTATGCAAGGAACACTATTAATCTAGAGTCAGAAGGTACTCCTGAATTACAGCATAGAATAAAAAGTAAAGTTAGAGAAAATAAACAATCATAAATAAGATATATAAACGTGTTCTTTAAACTTTTTTAAAATAGTTTCTCTCTCTCTCTCTCTCCCTCTCTCTCTCTCTCTCTCAAGAGAGTAGGGGAAAGGGGCTGAGGAAGAGAGAGAGCGAGACTCTCAAGCAGGCTCCATGCTCAGTGTGGAGCTCCATGTGGGGCTTGAACCTATAATCCTGGGATCCTGACCTGAGCCGAAATCAAGAGTCAGACACTCAACCAACTGAGCCACCCAGGTGCCCGTCTTATCAGCAATTGTTAAAGGTTTGAGAGGAATTATGGTCTTAAATGCCCATCTTATATTAGGTACTGTTATGTTAGGTACTGCAGCCCATGTTTTACACTTCTCACAAAGCCCAGATAAACCCACTGTATTACTGGTTTCCTGATGTGGAAACTGAGACTCAGGTGAAGTAACTTACTTAAGACCATTCAATCATTAACAGGTAGGAGAAAGATTTGAATCCTCGTCTTCAAAATTCTACAACTAGTCAAGAAATGGTATCGAATAACCAAGTCAAGAACATTTACTGACTCCTTCATATTCAGTGCCAAGGAGATCAAGAACACTTCATTCCAAACTCTAAAGGAGGGTCCTAAATTCCTAGGTATCTGAGGGACTGACTTACACAGATGATATTTTTCACTTATGTGCAAACATTTCAAAGGGCTACTTTAAAACATTTTTTTAATGTTTGTTTATTTTTGAGAGACAGAGCACAAGTTGGGGAGGGGCAGACAGAGAAGGAGACACAGAATGCAAAGCAGGCTCCAGGCTCTGAGCTATCAGCACAGAGCCCGATGTGGGCCTCCAACTCATGAACCGTGAGATAGTGACCTGAGCTGAAGTCAGACTCTTAACAGACTGAGCCACCCAGGCGGATCTCATAGTGTTACTTTTAATGGAAAGTTTACAACTGAACTTTTTAAAGGAGGCACTTGCTTTCTCTTGCCCTCCTGCCTCAGGGCCGGAAGTACCACCTGGAAGAAATGACATAGGGCAGAGTGGGAAAAGCATGAGCATCCCTATTTCCAGAGCTATTGCATATGTAGCATGTAGCCTTGGGCAGATGACTAGACCTTTCTGAACTTCAGTTTCCTCATTTGAAACATGGGGAGAAAAACAAGTAGACCCAACTACTCAAGGTTATTTTGAGGATTAACTAAAATATATGCCCTTTCTATATGTCACTGCCAAACTTAGCAGTATTATTAATTATAATACCCAACCTCAGCACATTAGAGTCATGCATACCATGACAAATTCTCTGAGACACTATTTTACCTCACGTTTAGCAGAGTTCCTGGCATTAAGTAACAGCCCACACAATGATAATATTTTTCCTTTCCCCTCAAAGAAAAGTAATGGAATGAGAAGAAGTGGGGGATGGGGAGGAACCTTACTGTTATGAGGAGAGCCTGAGCTACCAGCTTGCTGGAAGAACAAATGCCAGTCATCACAAGGGCTAGACGAACTGATGATCAGCCACCCGTTGGCTTGTCCACCTCAGACTTCAGTGGTGGCCATGGTCAGCCCCCTAGCCCCTCCTCTCCTGTGGACTTGGATGCATCTCAATTTTGCAATAATATGGCCTGGAGCAGCTTGAGGGGCAGGGGGGAATCACTCTGCTAAAGGCTGTGTAAAGTAATGACACTGAGAGAAAACTTGAAAGTCTACAAGGATATTCTGGATGCTCGCCATGAATAATTGCCATGTTGAGACTGGCAACTAAAATAGCATTGCAGAGATATTTACCCAATTTTCATAAAAACTATTATGGCTTTATTTTCAAAGCAAGTAACTACAGAGCTGTGTGGCTTGTCGGTAAATGTTCAAGTGATTAACTGAGAAATGTGGAGGTGGGTGGAAGAAGGCTGTTAGGCATACGACTTTGAGAAAAACAAAATTTAGAGAAGGATGTTTTTTGAATTGTGAAAGCTAAAAGCATTTCAGTCTCCAGAATGATGTTCCATATAACAGTGCTAAGTCCTAGACCCCAGGAGAGAAAAGAGAGAACATTGGCACATCTGTTTCAATGGTTATTTTTGAACATGCCCAGAGTTAGGTTTTCAAATTTGGGTTTCCTTAGTTAAAATCCTGGCACAAGGCAAAAGCCAGTTGCAAAGCCAAATTGCATTTTTTTAGAATTAGCCCTGTTGCAGGGTGGGAAGCCTCCCTGCCTTCCTTGCATGTAGGCCTGCCCTGCCCTCTTGTATCCCTGCGGGAGTTATGTAAGCCCAGACGAGGGCCTGCAGGCCTGAAGCACAGGTTTGGGAATATAACTGCCAGAGCATCTGTGTGAGTCAGGGAGGGAGGGGTTCTCCTGGGTGAGGTCTGCGGGACCTATCCCACCACCATTCATAACCTTGCCTTCACAACTCACTACAAAACTAATCATCTAGGGTGAAAACAGTATGAAAAGAACTTAAGCTAGGCTACAGAACTTGGCGAGCTCGATAGACCCCTGTGTACTGATACTGCCAATGGCTGTCTTCTGGATCCATGAGAGAATTCTTGATAAATCCATCCCCATTACCCCCACCATGGGACTCCTGGTGCCACCACTATGGCTGCCAACCTCACTGCCACCAGCACCACAAAACAGCTGGAAAGTGACAGAGCTCAAGTTAAAGCCAGGTCTGGGTGGCACAGAGCCCGTGATCTTACATACTTTATCATGTATCCAGAGTAAAAAAAAAAAAAAATCTGGCTTTCCTGCCAACAGCACTAGAATGGGGAACATGATAGGAATATGTTTTACTACTGACCATTTTCCTTAAATATAGTCACTCTGATCTCTTTTAAAATATAAATGCAGAAGGACATGCCTTCCCCTCAACTAGCTCCTAATGGTTGTGTCTATTTCTCCAAAGGGTCTCCAGTGCCCACTTCTCTGTAAAGACATCTGACTCAACTCATATGATAGCTTGGGAGGAAGAGACCACTGAGTTTTAGATTTGCTAGGAAAAAGTCACATGACTCCTGAAGGTTTGTTTTGTTTTTTGCTTTTGTTTTGCTTTCTCTGAAGACTGTTTTGGATCTGTGCGGTGATGTGTAAGTAAACGACGTCCTGGAAGGATAAAGTAAACATTACCATTTTCTGAGGGGTGGTAATTTAAGACTGAGCACTGTTTTCTGATAGACATCATTTCATTTACCTTTAAAAAAAATGCTTTAAACTCAGAGTAAATTACTTCCTCCGAAAAAGTGACAGTGCTTTAGAGATATGGCTAGAAATATTCCATCCTATCTCCATGACTTGATAATTTCTACCATGTGAAAGACATTCTCAGATGATTTGGAATCAGTATAAATTTAACATATCAGGGGCGCCTAGGTGGCTCAGTCGGTTAAGCTTTGGACTCTTGATTTTGACTCAGGTCATGATATCTTGGTTCCTGAGATACAGCCCCACTTCAGGCTCAGAGCTGTGTATGGAGCCTGCTTGAGATTCTCTCTCCCTCTGCCCCTCCCCAACACATGCACTTTCTCTCTCTAAAAATAAATTAACATATTAATAACCCATACAAAGTACCTATCTTTATCAGCATTTTAATGAAACAATATTTACTGTTTGAAAATATGAGATTAGAGCTTTGCTTCTTTTATTGTAAGCCACTTAAAAGATGTTTTCACCCCCTTTAAATTTGAGCCTTGTTGCAATTAGATGAAAAAATTTTGTAACATAAAAAATTCTTGGTAATATTAAATTTCAATGCTAAATTCTCCATAAAGTTAAAATGCTACAAAAATCTATTAATCATAAAATTAATGATGAAGGACTATATCCTTATTGGATATATAAGGACTATTGGACTATATCCAATAAAAGTAGAATCAATAGAACCCTATCAGGCCTGAGTAAAAAAGCAACAGTTGACACATAAAACATTACCACAAAATATTCACAAAATGTCAAAATAGTCACTTGGATATTTTGTAAGAGGTGGAGGCTCAATTCATTTTTACAATAAAATTATACTGGGAAAGAATTATACATATTTTCTAGAGGAAGGTTCATTAGAAACAAACTTCTGGGGCATGAGTTATAGCGCTGTAATACTGCAGCAAAAGACTCTTCCCTCCAAACAGGATGCATTGGGTGTTTAACACATTAATTATCATCCTTCATCAAGCATAAAACTAACAGTCAGGAAATACAGCTGCAGTGGCACAATTACCAACACTCAGAATACACCCTGCAGCAAAGAAAGCAAATGGGTTGCTTTTCATTAACAGAGCTTGGCAAACCTCTCTAAAGACAATGTTTTCCTTCCAGCCAGAGTTCCAAAAGGCATTTCAGGGGCTATTTGCTGAGATAAATCCAGAGAACAAATAAAGTGTGAAAATATTTATTTAAATTCCAAAATAATCCATTATCAATATATAGTGCATTGAAAATGACTTGATGAAATCAAAATCTTTTACTTATTCAATTATTTATTTTTATAATTTTTTAATGTTTACTTTGAGAGAAAAATAGAGTGCACGATGAACAGGGGAGGGGCAGAGAGAGAGAATCCCAAGCAGGCTCTGCACTGGCAGAGTCTGACACAGGGCTTGAAGTCAGGAACCATGAGATCATGACCTGAACCAAAATTGAGAGTCAGATGCTTAACTGAGCCACCAGGTGCCCACCCTTTTTAATAACTTTTTATAATTTTTATTTATTTCTTTTGAGAGAAAGACACACACAGAGACAGCAGGAATGGGAGGGGCAGAGAGAGAGGGAGAGAGACAAAGAATCTAATTTTTATTTGAGAGAGAGGGAGAGGGAGAGAGCGAGTACAAGCAGGGGAGGGGGCAGAGGGGAAAAGAGAGAGAGAATTCTAAGCAGGCTCAACACTGAGTGCTAAGCTCAATCCATAACCCTGGGATCATGACCTGAGCTTAAATCAAGAGTGAGCTGCTCAACCAACTGAACCACCTAGTTGTCCCCCAAATCTTTTAAATACAAGGCATGTTTTTAAAAATATATATTAGTGCAAGAGGGTGGTAAGTCAGGTAATATCTTCATGCTTGATGGTAATACATAAACTATTAGTGGTTTCCATTTTCATGTTTTGTGACATACAATAAAATAATTAACATGCCTCCATATATGCTATAATGAGCTTTGTGATAACAGGATTCTATTATACAGGTGTGAGTCCATATAAAGAAAACAATTAGTGACCAGCTTGGGGTTCTAATATAACATCATTGAAAAGCCTAGATGAATAGCATTCTAAAAGTAATAACAGCCTAGTTTATTTGGTTGATTGCTGGACACTTAACATTCTTAATATTACTATAATTATATTATACCTTAACAAATACATTATTTCTACTGAGTTTATATTATAATTAAACCATAAACTGTTACTAAACCATAATTTAAGGATGACTCTGGGGATGTAAAAGGCAATGGATAGTCATGTGTTCAAAATATTTGTAATTATGTCCTGAACCATTGCCATCAAACTTCCAATAAATTCTCTGCCCAGAAATCCTCTAACATCATCAGCTTGATCCTCTCTGCAGGATAAATATCATGGCAACAATTAAAGAGCCACATTTTCTTTTTTTTTTTTTTTTTAAATATTTTTTATTTATTTCTAGGAGAGAGAGAGACAGCGTGAGCAGGGGAGGGTCAGAGAGAGAGGGAGTCACAGACTGAAACAGAAAGAGCCACATTTTCCTCAGCACAGGAGGCCAGAAAGGAATCCTCCATGTTTGTGACATCAGTTTCATATTGTACTTTATATGCAATTAACTCAAATCTGAACTTCTTTTAAATTGTATTTGGGGTAGGCATCATTCCATCTTCCACCTAGGTGATTTATGTACAATTGTCTTATAAAAGACAAACTTATTATATAATAAAATCTGATGCACATACATACCCTAAACCTGAAAGTCTCTGCCTTATTAAAGAAGAAGCTCTAGGATTCTGTTCAGGCCTCTCTAAGAAATGGGAAGACAATGAGTGGTAATAATTTCAATAGATCTGGCTTGGTTGGGATAGTTGCTCTCTAAGGTGCATAAAGTGGTAGTAAATGATGGGGAAGGAATGCAGCAATGGTAACATCCAGTAATGGTAACATCACCAAGGTGCTAAGAAAGGCTTTGGATTCGTTGGATGCAGAACATTTAGCTGGACAAAGGAGGCTATGAGAGGAATAAAATGTCCCTCCCCTCAAGTGCTTACAGCTCAGCTGACAGAGTAAAAAAAAGGGGCACATTCTGAATCTGGCTACCACGCAGCATGTCAGCAAGTACCAATAAACGAACACAGGACCAGCTGACAGGAGTACTGTGAAGAAACTTCACTGGCCAGGTGTCCTGTCTGGAGTCAGGCCAGGTGCATCCCAAGGTGAGTGGACTGTCTTGGGATCCTCTGGAGACGTTCATTTAAAGGGCCAGGGTCTCAAAGGTCTCTGTCTTAGTACTTTTGCAGATGCAGTGACATTATAAACATTTCAGAATCAAAGGTGTTTTAAAGCAAAAATTAAAAAAAAAACTTGTTAATGTTTTCTTAAGCAAGATGATAAGCCATTTACAAATTGCCTAAAAAATTAAAAAGAAGGTAATTTCAAGATGAGCTTTAACTAGTTCTTTCCTGCTCTTTTCCTTTCAAAGGTATGACCTGGTGACAAAACCCCTGGTGCTCTCTCCTTCTCAGAATCCTTTTAGAACCCAAATCACTTCCTTCTTGACATGTGTTCTACCTGAGCAACCAAAATGATCCCACGCTCAGCTGCAATACTGAGAATCAGACATTTTGCATATATCCCTTTTGCATTCAGAAATCACCGAGTTTAATGCTGCTTTTTCGAATGGAAAATATTCCTGTAGTCTTATGGGAAAATATAATTTTGTACTGAATGGTACTCACAGAATAAAATGACATTTGTCAGAAGTAAGAGAGGAAAGAAAAATCCCTTTGCAAGGGAACATATTTGAATTTAATAATTAAAAAGTAATGGAGTATACTCGACTTGTACAATCTCTTCTTTAACAACATCAAACAAGTCATTTAAAGCAGTCCCCACAATTCATCTCTGAGTAACATGTACCCCAAGGTTCAAGCTGTTTTTGTACTGTTGTGACTTACTGTTGTATTGAATACTGATGCAGTCAAAGACTATACTAGGGGGCATAGTTCTCTCTTGGACATTAGGAGTCTGTTGGAATAATGATGATTGCTGCCAAAGGACAGACACTGTCTGTGATGTAACATTACTTTTGCTAGGTTTTTCTAATGGCCTCTCTTAGCTTTCATACCTTCAACGTAGTGAATTCATATGGTTGGTAACCTTTGAAGCTCTCGTGGATGGCTGCCATAGTGTGAGAAGTTTTCTCCCAAAAATGAAGGAGAGTTGTCTGTAAGGAAAGACAGTACAGCTATTAATGTTTCGAATTCCCAGTTTTAGCCACAGGCCCCGGAGAAGTGTGCCCATCTCTGGCTTTCAGGATCCCCCAAAATATGATTCCAACTCATGTCTGCAGCCTTGTTTCCATTACACTCCTCTTTATACCTTGTATTTCAGCCAAACTAAATGCTTCCCAGTACCCCTCAAACACTGCCTGCCATGGCTAATGGTGCTCCACTATTTGGGACATTTTCCTCTCTATTCTCTGTTCTTGTCCCATGTGATCCATTCTCCAAAACCCAGGGCTAATCATTAACAATATACGTCTGTGATCCTTCTACTGATTCAGTTTGTCCCTCTTGAAATCCTCATTGGATTTTGTTGAACTTATTTCACTTAGCACATCCTGTTCTCCCCTTAAAATACAAAAAAATATTGTCACAGTGTACAAACTATCTCTGACTTCCTTCTGAAACTTTAAGTTCCTTGAGGACAGGAACTTTGGTCTTATTAATTTCTGGAGGGCCCAGAATTTGGCCTCCCACACTCAGTTGGTGTGATACCATTACTATGATGAAGGAACTCAGAAGACAGGAGGAGACAAAAATTAGTCCATTAAATTATGACAACCTAATGAGTAAGTTACTGTGCCAGAAGTCTAGGCAACAAGACGGAGTGAAATCAGAGGAGGCTTTCTGAGGGATGCTACTAGCACATTAAACAGAGTGGAATATGGAAAGGCAAAAATGGGGGGAAAGGGACTCAGGCAGAAGGAACCACCTATGTAAATGAAAGGAAGTAGGAAATCATCGTGTATGTACAGGAAATAGCTAACATTCAGTATGATTAAACTGCAGTCCACTAGAAGGGACAGGTGTGGAAAGTAAATTATGAGCAAGACATTCAGAGCTTCATACTGCCCAAACCATACTTTTGGGTCAGACACCATTTTTCTGTCCCCTAAGCCTCATAACATTCTTGTTTCATTGTAACCAACATCACTTCATTACCTGGTATGTTGCTAGCATATGAGACAACAGATTGCATCTGCTTGCTCCAAGGAGATCCACTTTTTGACACACATCCATCTTCAATTTGTCAAAGCTTTTTTTGGCAAGGCGTACTTGTGTTTGTACCTATGAAAGTAAAAGGGAACCTTTGAACCACTCAGACTCTTAAGTAGTTAAAATTTGCCAGTGAGGAAAGACCAAGAGTGGGCTTATCTCTTTCATATAAGAAAACACCTTTGAAAGTTCCAGGCAGGCAAGAAGATCCTACAACATCCATTCTTTACCTCCAAAGGACCTCAACAACACCACTGCATGTGATGATTTTACAGCAGTTTTACTATCCTAATTATGTATTTCTCAGTCAAAATGTAAACTCCTCTCCTCTCAAAGCATTTACAAAGTGACTGTGGTGGGGAGATGTCCGGAAACATGCAGTGGGGTAAGAGGATAACCTTTGCCATGTTACTGTTTTCCTAGAGGTCTTTGAAGCTCACTTCCCCATATATTCTTCACTCACCTTCCCTAATGTTAACATCTTACATAACACAGTACATTTGTTAAAAACAAGAAAACAACACAGACACAGTCCTATTAGCTAAACAATGGACATTATTCAGATCTAACCAGCTTTTCCATCAGTGCCCTTTTTTTTCTGTTCCAAGATCCAACCTAGGGTACTGTATAAGGGGATTGTGACATAATCTAAAAAACTGATAAACTTCCAACTTTTTCTTGCTGATTCTGTATATAAGCAATTCTCCCTCTGTCCCTGATCCATATAGTATTTCAAAATGGGAATGAGGTCAGGAAAAGATTTAGAAATGTTTATTCTACATATTATTTGATAATAAAATAGAAGGTTTTATTTATTTATTTATTTTATGTTTTATTTATTTATTTCTGAGAGAGAGTGAGAGAGAGAGAGCATGAACAGGAGAGGGTCAGAGAAAGAGGGAGACACAGAATCTGAAACAGGCTCCAGGCTCTGAGTTAGCTGTCAGCAGAGAGGCCAATATGGGGCTCGAACCCAAGAACCGTGAGATCAGGCCCTGAACCGAAGTCGGACGCTTAAGTGACTGAGGTACCCAGGCGCCCCGTGAAGGTTTTAAAAATAATATAGCTACTTAAAACATGGTGAGGTCAAAATTTCTCCTTCCTTCAATCTGAAGCATCACCACATTATATTTTAACCGGGAAAAGCTTGCCAAATATCACTTTATCTCAGATAATTCATGCAGTTGTAGATACCAGACAGGTAACTGCAATCTGGGAGTAATGCTGACTCATTAGTGATAGTGCTTCCATCACAGGATACCAGCAGGCAAGGAAGATGTGTGCCTTGATCACCATTACATGATTGGGACCTGGTGACCTTGCCCAAAGCAGGTGCTGAATACATATTCAGTGAATGAAGAAATTTCCCAGGCTATTCAAGTATCATTTTAAAGTATAACCTTTAAGGTTGTTATTTTAGAAATGATTTCATTTTTTAATAAAAATAACCATGAAGATTATTTGAAATAAAACATTTTTACCACTGATAATACTACTTATAATCACAGCTTATAAGATTATACGGCATTATATAATAATACCAACAATCAATACAATTGCTACCATTTGTAACAATTTAACCATTGAAGCAATTTAACAATAGCTACAATTCACAATTAATACAACTGAACAATTAATACAATTCACTCACCACATGCCAGCTTTTCTTGCTTAGCCTTTGTTGACTCCTAAGGTTGACAGGATTCATCTGGGGAAGTAACTAATGAGCAAGGCTGCCATTCTAGATTAGCCTGCCTGACTCCAAAGCCATGCTATTCTGCCTCTCAAGCACCATACACTAATCACTGGAAAATCAAGAAGCTCAAATTTTGACTCTACCCAGAAACTCTAGTTTTTCCTGTAGATTATATGGAACTGGAAAACAATGAGACAATACATTTAACACCATGTTGACAAAATTAATACTATGTGAACAGGGTCTTCTGTTCTAGAGCTGTATAAAACTTTTCCTAAGAATGCCTCTGTATTTTTGGTCTATAGGGCTGGGAAAACCAGAGAACAGAAGAAGCCAGTTAGCTCCTCTCAAACTGACCACGCCATGAGCTTAAATAAATCCTGGAGCTCCATCATTTCCCACTGTAGAGTGGAGATACTTGGGAGCACGCACTATAAAACAAATTTAGAATAAGTTAAAAGTAATGATTTCCTGCCTTCTTTTGAGAGGAATAAAGAGACAGCAACAGGAAAACCCAAGCCCTAGAGGGAAGATACAAGAGTGTGAAGAGAAAGATGTTTCACAGTAGTTGGCATCCTCATTGCAAGCCCTCCACTACTTCACCAGTTGCTCTGGCCAGGAAGACCTCCTCAACTGGAATCCTGGAAGGCATCTGTCTCTACTCTTTTCTTCTGAAGAGGAAGGAGATTAATATGGGTATGAGCTTTCACATCTGCATTCATTCAACACGTATTTGGTGAGTACCCATTATGTGTTAGGACCAGTGCTAAGCACTGGGGTATCTGTAAAGGAGTAAGATTCATGGCAATGGGTCAATAAAGGCACATAGGCAAGGACCCTCTAGTAGTTTTAGAGAAGACAAATTAGCAATTATAATACAATGGGTAAAGTACAACAGTAGAAGAGTAAAGAATAGAGGCAGTACAGATAAGGGAATGATTAATGCTGGGGGTAGTGTGGAGCAGGAGAGTAGGTTGTTATCAATAAGCTCCAAATACTGGGAGTGCCTTGGTGGCTCAGTCAGTTAAGTGTTCAATTCTTGGTTTCAGCTCTGGTTATAATCTCGTGAGTTTTTTTGAGCCCCACATCCGACTCTGTACTGACAGTGCGGGGCCTGCTTGAGATTCTATCTCCCTCTCTCTCTGCCCCTTCCTGCCTCTCTCTCTCAAAATAAATAAAGCCTAAAAAAAGAAAAATAAAAAAAGAAGCCTCAAATACTGGTCTCTCGGTACCCCCATCCTTTGCCCTTTAACAAATCTGTGGGCCGCTCCCACTGGCTCGGGGCTTGGCACGTGACTTGTTTTGCCCAGTGAGATGTTAACAAATGTGATGAAACTGGAAGCCTGGAAAAAAAGTGCTAGGTGTTTCCAGCTTTTTGCTTCTCTGAGATGGCCTTGAGAAGATATCCAGGCCAACCTGAGACCAGGCCTGGGCCGGCCAGCTGGAGGGGTGTGAGAGCCTTGTGCATGCAGGAGACACACGGAGAACAGCCCAGTTGTCCCAGCAGATCAGCCTTTGGCCAGCTGACCTGCAGACAGGAGAGAGAGGTCAGCCATGATCAGCAGAAGCCCTTCCTACCCCACAGCTAACCATAGACTCATGAGTGAGCCTACCAAAGACCAGAACTGCCCTAACCCACAGATTTGTGAACAGTAAGAAAAGCTTATGGTCTTAAGACACTGAATGTTAGAGTTGCTTATTTCACAGTATTATCGTGGCCACAGATAACTGATATAAATGATAAGCAGGGAGACAATAAAGGCTTCTGAGATGGGGGTGGATATCGGAGGTGGGTCTTAAAGCATGCATAGGAGTAAACAGTAAATATAAGGTATCCACGAGACTGGCCTACTAATGGAGAAGTTCTACATTTCCTAATGAAATGCAAATTAATTTTCTGTGAGGCTGTGGATTTTGTTTCTTCCTTTACACAGACATTCCTTTATCCTAAGAGAAAACTTTAGCTGCTTATAACACAAAGCTCATGAATTAATATGCTTTGAAATGTGCCCTAATTTATTTTGTTTAAATTTTGTAAAGTAATTTTAGAAACCTAGAAGAAGACTTCAACACTTGACCCAGTGAGTTCTGAAAGGCCATATGCTTTGTGTGTCAACAATGATTATTAAAATACTTAATGCACTGCTGAGTTTCCAAATGTTGAGTCCTTTCCCTGCCAAACAAGGAGGATGTTACCCTGTTGGGCATTCTGAATACGGTAAAGTTCATTTAATATTTTGTGCTCCATGCCTACTCTCTAAAACACATTTCCAGTCTGCAGCCTGAGGACAAAGCACTGAGGACGCACTCAAACAGAGGCCACCATCAAGAGTCTCATTTCATATGCCTCCAGACACACTTAAGTGAAAAATGTTTTGATTATTATTCCTTTCAATCCCAGATAAATTATATTCAATTACACAAACATCTTGAGGAGCTCATGTGGCTTTCCAGGTTTTTTAAAAAAAAAAAATATATTCAGTCATATAAATGTACCCTTTGTTTATTTCTTAACTTTATTTCTGTTGCCCCACCTTTCTCCTCTTATTCTCTAAGCTCTAGGAAATGATCATGCATATTAAACTCCCTTCAGTGTGCGTCTTGCTTTCCCCAGGCTGCAGAAATTCAATTTGCCAGAGAAAAGAGCAATGTCTTGGAGTGCCAAAACTACAGGGCACTTCTCTGTACTTATGTCTCCTAACCTGAAATTCTACCTCTTAGCCCCAACTTGAACTACATATGGCAAAGCCAAAGCTATTTGTCTTCTATTTCAATCCAACTTCCCCATCCAGTGGGAAAGGTCTTCATATTACTCCATGACCAAATAATTTGAGAATGGTTTTTAAATTTTTTTCTAAGTGTTTTCTTTCCTTTAACAACAAATAAAATAAAACTACAATCCTACTCTTACTTTTACATTTTCATCTAGGAAAGGGCTCTGCCTGACACCATCCTTGCATCCAATATCTTCTATACGGTGGTAGCAGTGAGTAAAACTCAAGTGGTCTCTGCCCTCATGGAGCTGACAGTCCAGTGGGCATTTTCACATCAGTGAGGGCATAACATCAAACTGAATGAGGTGCTCAGAAAGAAAGCCACACTGCCCCACAAGAATGATTTACCGAGGAAACTGGTCAGGAGAATATTCTCCAAGAAAGTGGTGCTCAAATTCTATTCAGAAGGACTGAACATGATTAACTATGCATGAAAAGAATACTCCAGCAGAGAGAGAAGTATATGCAAAGGCACTGAGGTGAAGGGCAATAAGGCAGGTCCCAGAAGGGCAGTGTAGCTGGGTTGCTATGGCAAGTAGAGGGGTAGTATGAAATCAGGCACAAGAGGTGGGTTGGGGCACATCCCAGAGCAGAGGCCTTGAAGGCATATGCTTAGGATTTTAATTTTTATCCTAGAAGCTGTGCAAAAACATTGGAGGTCTTGAAGCATAGAAGTGATATAATTTTATTTTCAATTTGAAAAGTCCACTGGTAGTAGAATTGAGATGGACTGGAGGAAGGAGAGAGTAGACAAGGATGGATCTAGAGTCAAGGTAGAGAGACAATGGTAGCTTTAGACTTGGGTAGCGATACTGATATGGGGAAAAAAAATGTTCTGACTCTAGAGATATTTAGGAGGAAAAACAGACAGGACCTAGTGAAGTATTAGATGTTTGGGTGTGGAGGATGACTCCTATGTAGCTAAACACCCCAAATCCAGTATTACTGTCTAACTTGCCTTTCCACCAGATGTTTCTACTCACATCAACTTCTCATGGACAGGACACCTCACACTACATCAAAATTCTTGGTTTCCTTCCCAACCAGCTCTCAACACCCCTCCCTCATTAAACTGATTTGTTCATCCTATTTTCCTCTGAGGTAGCAATCCTACATCCAGGGGAAAATGTCAAGATCAGAGAATATACCAATTATTTCTTTTGGCTTTTAGGAAGATGCCACAGAAGAAAGTCTAGCCCATCTGAAGTCACTGGAGAACAAAGGTCAGATATTTAGCTTCATTAAAAGAGGATATTTTTTCTGGCCAATGAACCAAGACCTCTTGAGGATCAGATAATCAAACACCTTCCTGAATCACTTTACTGTATCACTTGATTGCATCATATACTTATCCATTTGTGGCAGGAGCAATTTTTACACTGTATTATGCATGGACATATGTGTATGTGACTGTGAATACATGCATGTGTGTGGGGAGCCAACTGCAGACCAAAGAGCTTTCTAGTTTTTGGTCTTCACTCAACAGAATCCTCAACCCATTTTGAAATATCTTCCCTCTCTTTAATCATGTGGTTTAAATGAGTATATACCTTTATAGGGCGTCTTTTCACTCCCACTGACTGGCCTGGGGATGGCCATCTTAACCCAAGTTGATTCAATCCTAAGGCATTATGGTTGTCTGATTCAGGGAAAGGCATCTGATTCAAGCTGTAAGAATCAGAGCCCTTTTTAAAGATTTTTGCACTTGGAACTAGAGTTTCATATCAATGGAATAATACAATGTAGTCTAGTCTTTCTGTGGCTGGATTCTTTCACTCAGCATAATCCCTTTGAGATCAATGTTGCTGAATATATTAGCAATGTGTTCTTTCTTATTTCTGAGTAGTATTTAATTATATGGATATCATGTAATTTGTATATCATTTGGGTTTGGCTATTTTGAATAAAAGTGTTATGAACATTTGAGTAAAAGTGTGTATGGACATGTAATTCATTTCTCTTGGACAAATATCTGGGAGTAGGAATGCTGGGTGTTTTAGTAACTATGTATTTAATTTTATAAGAAATTGCCAAACTGTTTTCCAAAATAACTATCACTTTGCATTCCAGCCAACAATGAATCCCAGTTCTGTTTGCTCCATATCCTCATTAACACTTGATATTTTCAATTTTTTTAAGTTCTAGCCATTCTAATGGATATGCAGTCATAGTCATGATTTTAATTTGCATTTATCTAATGACTAAAGATACTGAAAATCATTTAATGTCTTATTTGCCACTCACATATCCTTCATAATATGCTTGTTCAAATCTTTTGCCTATTTTTAAAAATTAAAGCTTGAAAACATTTTCTTCAAATGTTTAACTTGCTTTTCACTTTTTCTTTCTTCTTTTTCTTTCTTTCTCTTTTGTCTTCTCAGGTTTTTAAAAAAACTTGTTTTTATTGAAGTGTAATGGATATACAATATCCTATTCATGTATACATCAGAGTGATTCAATATTTTTAACATAACCAAATGGTTCCCACAATAAACCTTTCATTTGCTTAATAGTGCTATTTGTAGAGAAAAGGGTTTTAATTTTGATTATATCTAATTTACCAAGCGTTGTTTTTTTTTTTTTAATAGTTTCTGGTTTTTTTGTGTCTTACCAAACCATTCCCTAACCCAACATCACAAAGATATTTTTTCTGTGTTTTTTTCTTCTGGAAATTATGTATTTTTAGCTATTATATTTAGATACATAATGAATTTTGAGTTAACTTTAATTTTTTTCATATATTTTGAGAGAGAGAGAGAAAGGGGGGTGGGGAGGGCAGAGAGAAAAGCAGGCTCCAGTACTGTCATCATGGAGCCCGATAAAGGGTTTGATCCCATGAACCATGAGATCACGACCTGAGCTGAAATCAAGAGTTGGCCACTCAACTGACTGAGCCACCCAGGTGCTCCTTATCAAGTTAATTTCTGGATATAGTGTGAGGTACAGGTGTCGGTTCTTTGTTATCCCCAGAAGCGGGTATCATCGTTCTAGCACCATTTGTTGAAAATTATCCAACTGTCCACGGTTCTGCCTGCACATTTTGGCAAAAATCAGCATGCCATTATATGTGTGGATCCATTTCTAGACTTTTCATTCTATTATTTTGATCTGTATGTCTATCCTTGTACCAGTACCACACTGCATTGATTACTATGGCTTTATAATAAGACTTTCGGTCAGGTAGTATAAATCCTAGGATTTTTTTCCTTTTTGTTTTGGTTATTCCAAGTTCTTCATATTTTTATACATATCTTAAGGACAGTTTCTCAATTGCTTCAAAACCGCCTTCATGATATTGATATAATTGCATTGTAGGTACAGATTTACTTGGAATAGACATCTTACCAATACCTTCAGACTGAGAAACATGACATATCTTTCCATTTATTGGGTCTTTTAAAATTCTCCTAATATGTTGTTGATGTTAGTGCACAGGTCTTACATATTTTATTAACTTTATTACAAAGTGTTTCATATTTTTTTGATTCCAAAAAAATATAAATTTCAAGTTCCAATTTGTCATTACTACAAATATGATTAACTTTTGTAACCTGAACTTGTATCCTGTGACCTTGTTAAATTCAATTATTATTTTTAATTTTTTTAATGTTTATTTTTGAGAGAGAGAAATAGAGACAGAGCGTGAGCAGGGAAGGGGCAGAGACAGAGGGAGACACAGACTCTGAAGCATTCTCTAGGCTCTGAACTGTCAGTACAGAGCCTGACACGGGGCTTGAACTCACGAACCATGAGCTCATGACTTGAGCCAAAGTCAGATGCTTAACCAACTGAGCCACCCAGGTGCCCCTAAATTAATAATTTTAAAAGTTTTTTTTTTTTTTTTAGATTCCTTAGGATTTCCTCTCTAGATAGATAGATCGATGGTTTGATTGATGGAGCTATGGATCCATGTACATATATCATGTTGTCTAGGATTATAGACAGATTTCCTTCTTCCTTTCTAATTTGTACGTCTTTACTTACTTTTTTTTGCCTTATTATACTAGTTATGATACTGCTGAATATTTGCTGGTATGAGCAAACATACTTGCCTTGTTCCTGATTGTGGGAAGGGAAGTGTTTAGTCTTTCCAAATTAAGTATGATGTTAGCTGGTACATTTTTCATATATGCCCATTATCAGATAGAAAATATTCTCTTCTATTCCCAGTTTGCTGAAAATTTTTATCAGAAATGGATATTGCATTTTGTCAAATGCTTTTTATGATTCTAAAGAGATGATCATATAACTTGTTTTTGATCTTTTCACATAGTTAATTACATTTATTGATTTTAAATTGACTTCCATTCTTCAGATAACCATATAGAGTCAGGATTATACTAATTCCTGGTAAAAGTTCTTGTTCTGAGGTCTGTTCTATCCAAATTAATATAGCCACTTTAGATTTCTTCTGATTAGGATTTGTGGTTGATATATTAATCTATCCTTTTACTCTTACCCTATCTGTTTCCTGATTTTTAAAGTGAGTCCTGAGACTAGGCCTAGCTCAGTCTTATTTTTTTTTAAATCCAATCTCTAACTTGTTTTTACCCATTTTATCTCTAGAGAATAATATGAGACTTACGAAATATTATCAGTAAGATGAAATGGCATTAGTCTGATGTTAAAGTGAATCCATTCTACTTCAGAATAATCCGAATTTTTTCTAAGTCCTTAAAACCATTTATATTGTAATCAGTTCTAAATTTGATTAAGAATTAGAGTGTCATTTACGGTATTGAATTTTTGAGTTTTTGACATTATCTTTTACAATAGGATAATACTTGCTTATTATGTAATTTCTGGCATCTATGATTTATCAAAACTTACAAGCAGTATTTCTGTGCTTGGATACTTTAATTCCTTCTGTGACATAATCCATCTAACTGTATTTATTTATATTTTACTTTTTTAATGTTTTATTTATTTTTGAGAGAGAGAGAGAGAGAGACAGCATGAGCAGGGTAGGGTCAGACAGAGAGAGAGGGATACACAGAATCCGAAGACAGCCTCCAGGCTCTGAGCTAGCTGTCAGCGCAGAGCCCAACGCGGGGCTCAAACCCAGGAACCGTGAGATCATGACCTGAGCTAAAGTAGGATGCTTAACCGACTGAGCCACCCAGGTGCCCCTCCATCTAACTGTATTTAAATATATCTAATACACAGTAGCCACTCTTATAGATGGAGCTTTAAGCTTTCCTTAAGAGTGACTTTCTATCCTTTCCAGTTTTAGTACCTTTTCCCTTAATGGCAATGAAAGTACAAAAGAAGTTTAGTAGTTCTGCTTTCTCTGCTTTCATTCTTAAGATTAAATTAACCAAAAATATATTCTCTAGTTCTGTCTACAGTAAAAGCATAAAAAGAATGGCTATCTCAGTAGCAATGAGTATCTCTAGCACCCAGATCATGATCTCTAACTATCATGTTTCTCTGACGATAACCAGGGATCCCTGTCAAAATGGTTGATATTAGGGCTAGGGCAGGCAATAAATAAGATGATCTGGGAATATGTTGTTGCACAAGACAGCAAGTTAGACCACTAAAAGGATCATGTCAAAAGGACCCAAGAGTCAACCTGAAGAGGCTCTCACTAGCCAAAGATAAGACAATTTGAGCATCAATGAAGTAACACTGACAGCAATAAAAACACATAAAATATATTCAAATCTAGGAGTTCATAATGATATTAAAAACATAGAAATGAACAAATAAACTGAAAACCAAAAGGCTCCATGGGGCACCTGTAGAAAATGCCAAGTGAACAAACTCAATATTTTGATAAAGAACCAAACATTTATCCTGCCTTTACTATACAACCATGCTCTATCAGGATGACCTGATAGTTACTCATTATTAAACCACTCAAATTTATTAAGAAGGGATATGTAGTATATTAAACCATCTGTTTCCAAGAGTAGTGGGCCTGTCTCCTCACACTCACTCTCACAACAGTTGTGTTGTTACTAGAATGTGTCACAAACCTGAAAGCACTCCAAGTTTTAGGTCTCCTGGCACCATCCTTACTTCTTGAATCTCTTCTTTCCTTCCAAGAAATACTTTTTTAAGTTTATTTATTTTGAGAAAGAGCATGAACAGGGAAGGGCAGAGACAGAAAGAATTCCAAGCTGGCTCTATGCTGTCACACAGACACAGACAGAGACACACAACTGTATTTTGGGTTTTTCCCTCGAGACAGGAAACAAATACTTCCACACTTCCCAGCATCATTCTAGCACTGTACTTCCCAGAATTACCTCTGAATACCAGGAGAAAAATACTAAAAATTGAGAGAGAGGGAGGGAAGAAGTGAGAGGGAGAGAGCCAGAGAGAGAAGGAAAGAGAGAGATGTTTTAGAACAAGTCCAGAGAAAGAGGCATGCTCCACTGATACAAGGATGTAGAGATACAAGGTGGTTAAACATGGCATTGGGGAAAGCACCCCACAGTCTGGAAGACCAAAAGGACAAGGGATCAACTCGTGAGCTTGCCAGGCTCAGCACCACAGCGAATGGAACCAGGTGGGGCAGGAGTGAGGGGCTGGAAAATATGTGTGGGGTGTGGTGACAAACTGTGAAAGGGGATGGAATGGGTTGTCCCAGCTAACGTTCAGCCTAACTCAAGGAGGGAGGGAAGTAGGATGATTTGAGAAAGTGGGAAGATTGCAGTCAAACAAAGAAACAAAGGAGAAAAAGGAGAGGAAAAAGAGAAGAGTCTATACATGTTTAATGCTGAGCCTATGATGGTTACCTACCGGCCTTTGGTCAAAAACAAGGAAGGTATGTGTCATCTGACTTCATTTCCTCCTAAACATGCGTTTTGAACTTTAACAATTCAGCAATAATAAATCCACAGTGATAATTCTGAGGTTTTTCAGCTACACCGCTGCTGAGTTTATAGATTGAATTGAATCTTTTCGCCAGCATTCCCATTAGATGAATGAACTGTTTATTCAAGACAAGAGCTCTGGATCCATCCGTGTTACCAGGACAAGGTGCACACACAGCTGACATAATCTCAATTCATTTATACGAATATGGCATGAGACCTTCATTCAGATGTTTATTTTGAGATACTAATGGAAATAACTCCAAATCTATCCCCTGTTCTGCTTGCTCTTCGGACGTTCAGGTATATAACGTGTTCTCATCATCAACACAAAAGTCAACCATAAGAGTGGAACACACCAAAGAAAGTGTCAGGGTAGTTTTCTAGGAATGTATAAAGTATTCTAGTGGATGAATACCTTAAACAAATAATAATCTTAATGATGATTCAGGGGATGTGGGGGTCCATACCACAGTCCACTCTTTTTTGAGTTTCCAGGGAAGAGAGTTTTAACTCTCCTCTATTCATTATACGTAACCATGTGTTCCAAACTGGGGAAGGAGAAGGAAAAAAACAAGTAAACACTCATGGAGGGCAATGTTTTAAAACTGTTTCTTACTACACTTTTTCAAGATAGGCAACATTATCTTCATTCATACAGAAGAGAAAACAGAGGTATAAAATGATTTGCCTAAAACCAAACAGCAGGTTAAGTAGAAAGGTCAGCACCTGGCCTGAGCCGGAGGTTGTCTCCTTTTGGGTGACATACGAACTCTGCACACATATCCTGTGAACTGCCTTTGACCCACCCCACCTGACCTCCAAGCACCATATGCTCCAGGCAAACTAAGCTCCCATTCTCCAGCTACACCATGCCAAACCTACTTCCACACTTCTGCACAGTTCTTCTATCTGGAAAGCACTCCCCTTGTTCTCCACATGGTAACTCTTACTCAACTTTTTATGTTTCTCCTCAAAGGTTTTCTTCTCTGAGAACACTTTGCTGTAAGGCTTCTCATCAGAGTTAGCAGTTTTCCTCTCTGTAGTCAGTCACTTTGTAAACACCCTTACAGCACAGAACTGTGCTATGTGTGACCTGCTCCCATGTATGCCCAGCTACCCTGGGCTATAAACTTCATGAGGGTGAAAGCTACACACTATTTAATTTCAGGAGGTTAAGGCTACGTGCCTCCAGGCAGCAGATATGCAAAACATAGAACGAAGAGAGGATACCAAAATGAGTGAACGAATCAGTCCCTGCTTTCCTACTACATAATAGTGCTCTTCAAGAGAGCATGGCAAGGTCTCTGTCTGCTGAACTACTGTTAGTCTTTCCAAGACACTATACTTCTTCCTCACCAGTACCACCACCATTTACTGAGTAGGTGAAATACAGACATGTATATACCCTTATTGGATTTTCACAACACTCCTACCCCAACAAAACAGAAACAGTTTTCTTTCTGTTTCACAGAGAAGGAAACTGGGTTTCAGAACCATTAGGTAACTTGGCCAGGCCAACCTGATTACCAGGGGAAGGGCAGGATGTGAAAGTTCAGGTTTGTTCCACTGAATCACTTTGCTTTCCCAATTGTAACAAATCTCAAACCAGAGAGAGCAACTGCACATTACCCAAACTGCAGGTGTCAGCAGTTCACCTACTGCTCTTTCTCTTTGTTACCTGTCTACTCGTTACATTAAAATGTTCTAATACATTAAAAGTTTGTGATTCTGGCTTCTTGTTTTAAAATTCAAACCATTCCTCACTATTCAAGTACCTACTGATGAAGGATCAAAGAATAAAAAAAGGTCATCTGTTTTCAAGCCCTTGGTTGATACACAGTTAAAATTATTCACAACTATGTAGTTTATAATATGCAGATATACTCCAGATTAATTTAGCTAGCTATCACACTGTCCCAACATTCTTAATGTTTGCTCAGCTGGTGAATTTTTTTTTCTGCTTTCTGTTTTTAACTTAAGAAAGCAATGCTGTCATCAGAAAATGTAACCAACTGGTTTCGCTTCCTCTTTCAGGTCATTAGTGGAAGTATTAACTCGGTCACAAGACTGAGCCCAGGGCACCCGCTTTATCAATTTCTCTCTTATCTGAGAAGCACACATTTCAGGAGATAGTAAAAGGCTACAACAGTATCCTTTTTTTTCTCCATTGGTATGTCTTATACTTTACTGTGGTTTTAAAAAATATGTCATTATTCCTTTTCTTTTTCTTTTTCTTTTTTTTAACATTTATTCTTGTTTATGTACCATGTGAAAGGTTGGGGAATTTACTGTGTCTCTTGGCTGCCCAAGCTAAACTGTTTGTATTCTATATTACATATACTTTTATTATGCTTACTGATGGTCATTCACTGCATGTAATCATACTCATAAACACAAATCAACTGATAAATTAACAGGTGAAGTGACCAGTGAAAATTATCTTGTGTTGCGGCATTGTGTTTATTTACTCTGCAGTGGGTCATGAATAGAGTGAATGGGGGAAACAAAATGTTCAGGCCTCTTCCTTTATGGATGAATTTTGCCATCCCTGACTTCCAAAGTGTGGTAGATCTGTATGTTCAAGAATATCTAAAAAGACTGAAGCACGACCAAGCCTTCACTGGCTCCTCAGAACACTGAGGTTGAATCCAGACTCTGTAACTTGCACATACTCTCCTCATGATCTGGCCTTGGACCACTTCACTTTCATCTTTTGCCTCTCTCTGTCTCTATCTCTCTCATTTTCTCCCAGTGTAATCTCCAAAATCATAAAAGGCATATGTTTATGCCCTTTTCTTTTCATATGTTATTTCCTTTGAGGTCATATTTTTTTCCTTCATTGTTCCTTCCAAACTCAGCTTGTGCTATCTCTTCCAGGAAGCACACTTTAGTTCCCTAAATCTAACTTCAGATTCTTCTCTTCTACACCACTCTGTTACACACCTCTATTATCTCATACTTATCACACTGCATAGTGTTATATGCTGTTATTTTAATTGACTGTCTTCTATTATATTTTCCAGGGAGCTTGTGGCAGGGGCCATATCTTATTTCATTATCCCAGTATTGACAGTAAGAGCTAAAAATGCTAGTGAAATAAATAGTTTTTAACCTGGTGCCTAGTAATACATACCGTCACTTTGGGTCTATAGCTTCTATTTTTATAGTCTACTTTTATAGATGGACATTCTGTCACTTGATGTGGTCTTTTTTTTTTTTTTTGTTAAGAGGACAACACTGCCACAGTAATCATATGCCAAGAAGAAAGCTGTTCCAATGCTTTTGATTTCCCATTAGTCTAAATCTTTAAAACATTTTCTGCATACAGATTCAACACATTTCTGTAGCATTTCTGTGCTCCTTCCTGCTGGAAATCAAGTCATTCCAATTTGCTCTATATCAGCTGTTCTGGAAAATGTGGGTTTTATGTTCTTTGTACACACCCAATACATTAACGTTTTGTGTCAGTGATTTTTCCTTTTGTCATTATATGTCTGATAACATTTCAGATTTTCAGCATGATGACCAAGTGCTGTTGTGACTGAGGCTGCAGGCTACCTACCAAAATTCTCATACTCTTCTATATTTTCCAGACTCCCTTGAAAATAGGTGTGGCCATGAGACAAAGTTCTTTCCAATGGAATGTGAGTAGAAGTAACACACCATTTCCAGACTTGGCCCATAAAGCCTTTCTACACATGTTCCTGCATGCTCTGTTTCCTTTCAGGATAACTGAGATGTCCACATCTAGGGAACACTGAGAAGCATGCTTTAAGGATTACAAAGCTGTTGTCAGCCTGGGTCCCTGAATAGCTTCTTGGAAGAGAGCCATTTCATCCACCTGGACACCTTCCCAGGACTATTTGGTGATCAAAAACAGCAAAACAAAACTTCTGTTGATTTAAGCCATGGAATTATGTACCACAGCCTAGCCTATTCTACATACTATAGGGATTAAGAAGAGTTAAATGACAAGATGCTAGACATAATGTTGGAAATAGGTTTAAAGTCTAACACTTCCAGAGACAACTGTCAGCTATCCAAAGATTTGCTGTTTCCATTACTATTTTGATTACCAACAAGAATGTCGTTAATAATATTAGGTGATTATTAAAGTGTTCAAAAATTCATTTTAATGCTACTGAATTTTTGTGCTCACTTTGGTGGCACACTAATACTACTGAATTTTTAAAGAAATGTTGTATAGCAACAGTGGAGAAGATAAGTGTGGTGGGATAAACCTGAAAAGAGTTAATGTGCTGGGAAATTCGTTGGTGTTTCCTTTTATCATTAGAACTGAGAAGTCCTAGATGACTCTCTGGTGAACTTCTGAGGCTCTTAGCCCAAGTTCCCCAAACAAAATTCCAAATGCTAATTATACTTTTCTTGGAAAGGAAGAAAATAGTTTTTTAATATTTTTTAAAGAATTTTTTTCAAGTCTGTTTATTTTTTAAAGAGAGAGAGAAAGAGAGAACACGTGCTCGAGCAGGGGAGGATCAGGGAGGGAGGATAAAAAAAGAATTCCAAACAGTCTCCATGCTTAGCATGGAGCCTAACATACGGTTCAACCCGATGAGCTGTGAGATCATGACCTGAGCTAAAATCAAGAGTATGACACTTAACTGAATGAGCCACCCAGGCGCTCCCATTTTTAATACTTTTGCACAGAAGAGGTCTCTTGATATTTAGGTCTGGAAGATATATGCTTAAAATGTTGAGGAAATTAGAAAGTTGAAGATGTAAACCAAAAAGATATCACATTTTCTTTTTAAAGTGCTTCTAAATAATTATACCATTAAAACTCATTTTAGCGGCACCTGGGTGGTTCAGTTGGTTAAGTGTCTGACTTCAGCTCAGGTCATGATCTTGTAGTCTGTGGGTTCGAGCCCCATGTTGGGCTCTGTGCTGACAACTCGGAGTCTGGAGCCTGCTTTGGATTCCGCGTCTTCTCTCTCTCTGCCTCTCCTCCATGTGCTCTCTCTCCCTCTCTCTCTCTCTCTCAAAAATAAACATTAAAAAAATTTTAAAAACTCATTTTAATCTGTGATTTCTTTCATATATGCTCAATGACTCTATTCCTCCCTTTCTCTTCTTAGACTATTTTCTTACTGTTTTATTAATGTATAGCTTATATTAAGTACATTAAAATATACCTCCATATGCTTTAAAATATGTTTTCACTGCATGCATAAATACCACCTGGACCAATATACAGGACTTTTTCAGCACTCCAGTAGATTCTGTTGTGTTCCACTCCATCATCTCCTCAAAAACAGAACCACTATTCTATATATTCTGACCTCTATCACCGTTGATTCATTTTGCATGATTTTGAACTCCTATCAGTGAAATCATATACTACAAAATTCTGTGTTGTATCGTCTCACTCAACATCATGTTCATGAGATTCATCCATGTTAGTGCACTGTAGTAGTAATTTTTCATTTCTGTACAGTACCCTATTGGATTAATTTATCCATGCTATTGTTCATGGACATCTGGTTTGTTTTCATTTAGGCACTATTAAAAATAATACTACTAAGAACACTCACTTTCCTTGGATATATGTCTAGAAGTATTTATTTTTAGTAGATAATACCAGTTTTCCAAAGTAGTTCTTTTAGCTTACACTCCCACAAGCATTGTACAATAGTTCCAGTTGTTTCATGTCTCATGAACATTTGTGATTCTCAGTCTTATTTAATTTTAACCATTTGGTACCTTTCAATATTATTCCCTTATGGCTAATAATGTAAGTACTTTTGCATAATCATATTAGCAATGTTGAGATATTCTGTCAAGTCATATATATTCATATATTTTCATATATTTTCCCCATTTTTTAATTAGGTGATCAGTTTTTTTTCTTTTGAAGAACTTCTTTAGATATTCTGAATACAAGTTCCCCATCAAATATCTGTTTTGCAAATATCTTCTTCCACTCTGTAGATTTTCTTTATCTTTCCTCAGGGTTCTTTAATGAACAGACTTTCTTAATTTTGGTAAGGTGCAATGTATTATTTTCTTTTGTGGTTAGTGCTTTCTGTTTAAGAGCTCTTTGCCTGTTCCAAGGTCATTCAGATAAGCACCTATGTTTTTTGTTCTTAAAAATTTATTCTTTTACCTTTGAACTTTAACTGTATGATTTCTCTCTCATTAATTTTTGTGTATTATATGAAATAAAGGTCAAGTTAATTGTTTTCCATATGGATATCCAATTGACCCAGCATCACTTCTTAAAAAGATCATGATTTCCTCCAATGAATAACAGTAATTCTTTTGAGCTTATAGGCTCTCTAGTTTGTTCCACTGTTCTACAGAATTATTCATTAGTCAATGCCACAGTCTCTTAATTACTGTAGCTTTATAGTAAGTCTTAATATCTAGGAATTTAAGTCCTCCAGTTTCCAGATTTGTTCTTGTTTTAAGATCACCTGGGCTATTCTATGTCCTTTCTATCACTACATATAAGTTTATGATCATCCTGTAAATTTCCTGTTAGTATTGAGATTGGTGTTACATTTAACCTATAGATCAGTTTAGAGAATACTGACATCTTAACAAAATGGAATCTTCTGATCCATCAACATGGTATATCCCTTCCTAAGTCTGCTTTAATTCTTTTTTCCAGCAATGTTTTATAGTTTTGGTATAGCTGTCTTGCATGCCTTTGGTTAGATGTATTCTTAGGTATCTGTCATTTTCAGTTTTTATTTTTATTTATTTGTTTTTAAAGTTTATTTATGTATTCTGAGAGAGAGAGGACAGGGAAAGAGGAAGAAAGAGAATCCCAAGCAGGATCCACACCATCAATGCAGAGTGCAATGTAGGGTTCGAACCCATGAACCATGAGATCATGACCTGAGCTGAAGTTGGACACTTAACTAACTGAGCAACCCAGGCACCTATCATTTTCAGTTTTTAAGTGCGACTAAGAAAATAAGCCAGTGCTTAATTTTAAAATGTGGGGCATTATGAGTATTATATCATCTTGCTTAAAAGATAAAAGCAAATCAAGCCAAATGCAAAATAAAGATATAATATAGATATAATGAAAACTATCTAGAAGATTATCTGAATGTTAAAAGTCTTCTACTTTCTAAGAGTTCAACATATCTTAGCATATATTACTGGAACAATGTTCTTTGAATATACTTCTCTATCATGTGATTAAAGGTACCACTAGCTATTTTCATAGCTTATGATAGAAAAATGTAATGCTCCAGTCAAATTCCTTTAATTTCTTTGTATGATTTTCTCCCTTGCCCCTCCTGGGCTTTCACACGTTCCACAACTGTGCCAGAAAAACTACTGTCCTCCTCTCTCTTCCCTTTCACCAGGCTACTAACTGTAGTCACAGTGTTCAGCTTAAAACATAGTATCTCTGAACAGCCTATCCTGATCCATAGGACAGAATTAGGCACTTCCACTATGTGTCCCAACAAAGTGCTTTAGACTCTCTATCCTAGCACTAAACTTTTGATGGCTTGAATTGATGGCAGGGGCAATGATGGAATTATTCACAATTTTATCTCTAGAGCCTTGTACAGTGCCTGGCATATATTACTCAATAAAAACTTGACGGATTTGCTATGAAATTTGAGCAGAGCAGAAGAAAAAAGAATGTTCTCTTTTCCTCTGTAAAAACCAGAGTAAGCAGAGACCAACCACTGGGCCATCCTCAAAGTGATAAAGGATGCCCATTATGTCTGGAGTCCTGGTAGTTGTCTTATGGGTGCTGTATTTCTTCCTAATTTTTATTACTAAACATAAAATAATAAAAATGAATTAAAAGATTATCTTGAATGAAGACCATTCTTCCCAAAGAGCCATCAAATCTACTCTTCAGGATTTATCCTCTATTTTACTTTTGCGTAACATAGCTCTTTTGGAAAGGAAACCCACTGTCACTGCAAGGTTGACAATGTAAATGAGAATGTCCACATGAGGAAATTAGATGCCTGGATGGAATATCCCTAAATTTGCTGTCTCAATCACTAGTGCCTTCAGGTCACAACTCCCCACTAACAACACTGGATGTACAGGGACTTGTAATGACATTTCTCTAATTTTCTACTACACAATGGAGATCAGACTAGACTCTAACCACATCTTTCCTTAAGACAGGGCGCCTGGGTGGCTTAGTCGGTTAAGCGTCCGACGTTCGCTTAGGTCATGATCTCACGGTTCGGTTCGTGGGTTCGAGGCCCTCGTTGGGCTCTGTGCTGACTGCCAGCTCAGAGCCTGGAGCCTGTTTCGGAGTCCATCACTCCCTCTCTCTCTGATCCTCCCCTGCTCACGCTGTCCCTCTCTCTCTCTCCTAGAAATAAATAAAACATTAAAAAAAAAAAAAGACTTGAGAATAACAAAGGGGAAACATTAAGAGAAGGAAGCTACAACTAACAGAATAATTTACAAGACTGAGTTTGCTTTTTCAGCTCTTGGTCCCCTCCAGGGATGGGGTGGGGGGATATAAGCTCAGCAACCATCAAGCAGAGACTGACACCAAAATATTGCTGCATTCCTGAAAATCTTTATCCAAGAAAGTGAAGGCTGTATCTTGACTGTTAAACATCATTCTGAACACCTTATTCCTCAAATCTTTGTTCCCCTAAAGGCTATTTTTATCCTCATGTTATCTGTGGCCCAGGCTTACAGCTTGAAGGGTGCAGCCATATCAGAAACCAAGCCAATCCAGTAAGACACAGGCACATACTGATGGTATGTGTGTTGGAGGGTGGGGTTTGTAGAAGGTAGCAGTTGTGGTACGATTTCATGTAATCAGTCAACAAGCAGTTATTAACACCTCTATCAGTGCGGTGGAGTGGAAAGGGCATCCAATCCAGGGCTAGAAGGCCTGAGTTCTTCTATGCATGCATCAGAAACTTCCTAGCTTTGTAATACTGAGCAAGTCATTTAACTTTTCTGAGTTTCTGCCATTACATTTGTAAAATGAGCATGAGATAAATAAGAGAGGGGATGTATATCAAAAGCTTTCTTTCAAATTATGATGCTTAATTAAGGCTATTATTTGGAGGTACATGCAAGGTCCTGTAGTTAGCAAAATTATGCCTCCATGTAAGGGTGATTGTGAAGGTAAAATGAAATAGAAACATTTTTCTTTCTTTCCTTCTTTCTTTTATTTTCTCTTTTCCTTCCTTTCTTCCTTCCTTTCTTTTTAATTTTTTAAAGTTTATTTATTTTGAGAGAGACAGAGAGAACAAAAGCAAAGGAAGGGCAGAGAGAAAGAGAAAGAATCCCAAGCAATGCGGGGCTCGAACCCATGGAATCATGATACCATGACTTGAGCTGAATTCAAGAGTCAGACACTCAACCAACTGAGCCACCCAGGCATTTCAGAAACATTTTTAAATGATGAATAAAGCATGAACCCTACTCAAGGAAATTTCAAATGATCAGGAAGATGAGATGTGAGAAAACAAAGTAGTATTTGGAAAACACCCTAGGAACAAATGTAGGATAGGATTTATATAAATTTATTTTTCTATATATGACATATTATCACTAACAGAGAAAATGACTTCTCAGTTTCTATTAAAATGTTCACTTTACTGATTAAATTGAGCTAATTTGCTAGTGTCTTCTTGTACATGCAAAATCAATGGGCTTTTAACTTCCACAAGCAAAGTCATAATCATTGTGCATTCTGAACTGGTAACTGCAGTGCCCAATCATACAGGAATATGGATGGCTCCAGAACATTTTGAAGTGCTTGAGTATTCCTATGGATAATACATGTCTCATCCCATTTCTATAACATGGGGTCTTCAAGTTATAGGTCGACATCATGGCCTGGTGCCATTTCCAGGCTCCACAAGACCTAAAGAAAGAGTAAGTATACTGCCTTCCACTCCAGCTGTACCTTTTACCAATAAGATGCAACATGCTCACCATCCAAAAGACTTTCCACTCTACTTTGAAATAATAGCTTGAATTCATTTCATGGTTTGTTTTGTTAAGAGGTGAAACAGAGCAGGGGCACTTGGGTGGCTCAGTTTCTTAAGCATCTGACTCTTGATTTTGGCTCAGGTTATGAGCTCACAGTCCTGAGGTCAAGCCCTGCTTTAGGCTCCCTACTGGGCATGGAGCCTGCTTAAGATTCTCTCTCTCCCCCTGCCTTTATATATACATATATATATAATACATAATATAAAGTTCAGTTGGTTGGGCATCAGACTTTTGGTTTCAGCTCAGGTCCTGATCTCACAGTTTGTGGGACTGAGCCCTATGTTGAGCTCTCATTGACAGCACAAAGCCTGCTTTGGATTCTCTCTCTCCCTTTCTTTCTCTGTCCCTCCCCCGAGGAGCAGATTCCTTCAGAATATGTTTTGGTTTGGAGAAATAATTCATACATACCTAATAACTTACTGTGGTTAAAAACCTAGAGTGTGTTAAACATATGCCCAGAAGTACAGAGAAGATAAAGTTATCTCAGAGGGAGAGGGGGAAGATCTATAAATAATCTTTAACATTATTTAGATGTAATCACTTTTTTTTAAGTAGGCTTCATGCCCAGCATGGAGCCAACACCCAGCTTGAACTCATGACCCTGAGATCAAGACCTGAGCTGAGATCAAGAGTCAGATGTTTAACTGACTGAGCCACCCAGATGTCCCTAGAACTAATCATCTATAAGATACAAAAGAAAATGAAAAAGAAAAGATAAATGAAAAGAGTTCTATCCTTCTTTGGTTTAAAAAAAAAAAAAAAGAACAAAGTCAGCTTAAATTCAGATTTAAACAATACTATGAGACAGTTAAAATGGTATTTAAAATAAAACTCTATTTCAACAATGATATCTCAAGAATTATAATTGCCTATATGAATGTGCCTAATGTGTAAGGTGTGGAGCTGACTTATGGAAATTTAAATCAAATGATCTTCTGTCCATTTACTCACTGATGAATGACTGTGCTTATGTAGTGGTTCTCAAAATGGGCTTCCTGGATCACCAACATCAACATCACTTGGGAACTTGTTAGAAATGTAATTTTGAGGCCCCTTCCCAGACCTACTAAGTCAGAATGTAGGATGCAGCTCAACACAAGTTTAAAAGCCACCCCTCACCCCAGGTGACTGTACTGCATGCTAAGGTGTGAGAACAAGCCTCCTTTAGTGAAAATGTTAAGAGCATCCTCTTTGAAGTCAGAGAAATTTTTTGGGTTCAAATTTTTGTACTCAGATGTACTATCTCTGTGACCTGGAACAAGTCAGTTAATCCAACCCTTAGTTTCCAAATTAGAAACACAGACAGTATATGTTTCGGGGCAACTGTTAGGATTAAATAAGGAAATACATTCAAATGTGATCTATAGTGTCTATACATCATACACACAGTGCTTAGAGCATTAATAAGCACTCAGTAACTAATGTGGGTTATTTTTTCAGGCATAGAAGACCCTGTGTTCTAGGCTGCAGGAAACACTGTTCGTCAGACATGATTTATTTCTTTAAGGACCTCAGTCTGGAGGAGGAGCTACACTAGCAAATAAATAATCACAATACAAAGTAGAAAGTGTTAGGTGGCAGAAGAGTGGTATATATAAAGTGCCCTGGGAAAGGGAAAGAGTGGAGGAAACAACATATGAATGTTTCTGTTTTTTTTTTTTAAAGAGGAAGGGAAGGGAATTCCATATGAAAGGAACAGGGCAGGGAATCATGAGAATCATGGGATACATAGTTTGGCCAAATGGATAACAGAAGGGTGACCATATAATTTATTGTTCACATGGGGACACTTTGCAAGTGAAAGAGGCTTCATTAGCAGTTAAGTCAGGACAACAGATTTAAATGGTAATCCTGGAGAACAGGCTGTTGGAAATGAGTAGTGGAAAAAGGGACAGAGTGGGATGGGTTTGTGTGGCACAGCATCCCTAACAAGAGACTGAGGGCTCTGCTTTTTAAGTCATGGGAGCAACTGCAGGTCCTGAGCAGTGACCTCACACAGGGTAGTAAGTACTTAGGAAGATGAATTCGGCAGTGCTGCGTAGGCTGCTACAAAGATGGAGAGGAGGGAATGGATGAGAGGGAAATTTCCAGAAATGATGAGATTTTGAAACCAAATAAACATCTCAGACAAGGAGACAGAGAAGTTGAACCTGAAGTTAGTATGTCAAGCCTATATCAATAGAAACAAGGAGGTCAGGAGAAGGGGCAGGTCAGGAAGAAGTATTATGAATTCACTTTCAGGCACAGATGTGTTCAGTTTGATGGGCTCTGTTACATATGACACATGACCGGGTTCCAAAGTGCCACTGAGAGGAGAAATGTGACTAGCAGTTAGAACTGAGTTCATACTTCACTAATGTTCTCTCTGGCTCTCAAAAGACAAGCCATTTGATATCTTGATATAGCATCTAGGCTCTTTGTTTCATTTATTTTTATTTAATGAACATTAAAATTGGGAAACAATGAATGTTTCTGTTGTGCTTAACAAGGATCAGACTCTGTTCTAAGTACGTTACAAATATTACAGATTTAATCCTCAAAGGAATCTTATAAGGTTAATGTAATTAATATTATCATTCCCATTTTTCAGATGAAGACAGCAAGACACAGCGAAGTTACGAGACCTGCCCAAGATGACACTACTGTAAAGTGGTGGAGCCCTACACTGAACCAAAGAGCATCTGGCTACAGAAAGTGCATTCCTCACCATGGCACCAGGCAGTTCCTGACACTACACACTACATCTTATGGAAGGTGATGGAATTGGGATTGGAAACTATTATCTAAAACTTTCCTGAGGTGCTTTGTTATTTATATGAAGAAAAAAAAAGATTTTGAGGCATTATTTCCAGTTATAATTATCAACTGCTTTCACAGATGTGAAATACTTAATTTTTATAAATGCTTTTGAGGAATAGGAATTCACATATAAAAGATTACTTTAAAAAACTGTCACAATTTCACGGCACATAATGACACATTTATCTGGTTTAAGTCTCATCATCATTTCTACTTCAGAAATCTTTCATCCATTCCCTTCTTTCCATTCTTTTAGCAGGCAACACAGAACTCCCCAAAAACTACACTTCCAGAGCCACTTCCTTGCTTGGGAACCTTCAAAAGGACATAATTTCTTGTCAGATACCAAGTCACAGAGTCAAGATTCAGAACTGAACTGCTATGTTATACCATCTTCCTAATAACATGAACTTCCAGAACCACTTTTATTGTTTCTATTTTTTAAAAATATTTTTAAAATGTTTCTTATTCTTCAGAGAGAGAGAGAAAACAAGTGCTGGGGGAGGGGCAGAGAGAGAGGGAGACAGAATCCCAACCAGGCCCTGAGCTGTCAGCACAGAGTCTACTGTGGGGCTTGCACTCATGAACTGTAAGATCATGACCTGAGCTGAAACCAAGAGTCAGATGCTTAACCAACTGAGCCACTCAGGTGCCTTTACTGTTTCTACTTTTAATTTTAAGTGTGGTTGTCTGGCAGGGATTTTTGGTAGAGAATTACAAATAAAGGTGAGCAGGTGACTGTACCTTTGAAATAATTTTGGGGGTGAAGAATTTTTTTTCAATCTGGGAATACTAGTTGTTGGCAATCCAGGAGGGGACAAGGCAGAGAAGGCCCCAAGAGGAGGAAGCAAGAGTATTTTAGGCTGTGGATCACCAGGGCAGGGAAGAAGGCAGTATTCAGGGCAGCACTCATGGGAATCAAGCCTATGGTTTTGGCAGGAGACTCCACTATGTTCCATTTCTTAGTGATGTAAGAAGACAAGATTCCCCAGGGACGAAGCAGAAGTGTTATAACAGCAGATGCAGAAGCCATGCTTCCCGGTGAAAAAGCCTTGATAACCGAGGAGAGGGGAGAATTAAAACAAACCAAGGCAGGAGCAAACCAGGTAAGCATCTGCTCTTTGAGGAAGTTTTCATCTGATATGGATGCCACCCTCTTGAACTTTGGGCAACACCCAGTGCTCATCTCAGTCACAGTACCTGCTTATATTATAAGCATTTGCTTATTTTTCTTCACCACTAACCACATAGCCCCCCGGGGAACTGGGATCTGTATTATTTGACTCTATCCCCAATACTTAGCCCAGAGCCTTAGGCAAAGCACCATGTGCCTGTGTATATGAATGAATGAAGGAAATAAAGAATGAGTAAAATGCCTCTGAATGAGTGAATGAATGATATGAGGGAGAGCTTTGATTAACGGGAGTTACTATACTAGGAGGAGGCTTATAACTCATTTAGTCCAACCCTATTGTTTTATAGATGATGGGAGACCCAGAGAGGTTAAAGGCCACAGAGGGGGTTTAGTGCTAGAGCCAGACTGGGAACCCAGAACACACAGGTCATCCTTTCTCCTCCTTACCCTGTTAGGAGCATGAAGACAGCTCCCACAGTCATTCTAATGTTTGTTGGCTGGTTGTTGGGAATGCAGAATACATTTTCCCATGGAGACAGGTTTTTTCTCCACTCCCCCCCTCTCCTTTTTTTTTAAATGGTGGTTCGGTTCCCAGGCCAGGCCACAAAAGCCTATTTACCCCATAGCTGAGCTCAACTATAAAACCAGCGGTAGCTCTGAGGCCTCCCTGAACCCCTAGCTCAGAGCCTGCAGTCTGGGGGGCAGGTGGGCAGCTGGCTCTGCAGGGGGGAGGGCAGAGCTCCCTTGAGCAGACCAGGAGCATGGGGCGGGGGCTGGGCAGGGGGCCCGGGCAGCAGCTGCAGGAGGCTAGGCAGCCTCTGAATGCCTTGGTGGTTCTTAAGTGGATTGTTTGTAAGTTGGGAACTGTCTGTACTTAGAAAGGCGGATTTCAAGAGGTAGGGGATCCTATTTCACTTGAAGGCCCACGGTAATGAGGGTTCTTTATTCGTAATGAAGTAGCCACTAATTGGAGGGACGGGCTCAGGAGGCCTGTTGGAATTTTGTACTTCTGGACCAAAACTGAGTAATATTATGCAGTAGCCTGGCAACCCCTTACTTCTGCATAAAATTCATATAAAAATCTACCATGAAGTGACTGTCTGAAACTCACTGTGTTTATTATTAATAATGATAATAACAGAGTGGCTTATCCACAGCACTAAGCTGAGAAAGTGAATGAATTCTCAGTTTCATCAATTTTTTTTTCCTTAGCCAGATTAGGAACATTTGGAAAATCCTTACTCTCGGAGTGGGCTGAAAGCTTTCATATTTACCCTGAGGAGACATGGCTCCAGTTTTTAAGGGCTCATCCAAGAGATGATCTCTTTCCTTCCTCCACCTCCTCAGAGGCAGAAATATTCCATAAACTCATAAATGTTGTAAAACCAAATGTACAAAAAAACCACCCAGTATTAATGGAAATGAAAAGAAAAATTACAGTAGGTGAATTAATTATAATAAGGTAATACATTAATCCTTTCTGGATTTAATGAAATGTGGTCAACTACGCTGGAATGTTCTGGTGCCCCCTGGAGGATTCTAAAACCTAACAGAACAGGTTATTTAGTACCTTTCTTCAGATGTCAGAAAATCCTACAGAGGCAATGTGTTTCTTCTTCCAAGCTTAAATCAACTTAACCTGATTCAATCACATGTAGAGGAAAAGAGTAAGAACTAATTCTAACATTTTAAATGTTTTACCCAGCCCAAGTTTATTGTTAGAATGCAAGCGTTTGGACCACCGACAGAATCTATTTCTGGTTTGCAAAGTTTATAAACCCAGCAGTGCAAAGTTCACAGTTACATGTGCAATCTCTCAATTTTTCTGGGCTGAGTGTTCAGCGAACAAGGAAGTTTGCTTCTGTGAACCTTGCTTTGTCTTGCACAGACATTCTGGAAAGTTAAACATTTAGCTTCTAAATTTTACTGCCCTGGCATTCCTCAGGGACATGACTCCAATATGATGATGGCTGAATGGCCATCAGAGTTGTTTATTCCGTAGCCACAGAGCAGTTAGCAGATGTGAGGAACTATTGTCTGACTCCAGTAAGCTCCAATAATAATAAGCTCCAATAATCTAACAGGATTATAGCTTTCCATCTGCCCTCCTCCAACCCGCCATTTATATGAGAATGACTGGAATCACTATCTTAGCATATAACATGACTGATACCATTCCACCCTCACATGACTACATCTGAAAGACACAAACCAGGTTTCACTAAATTTGCAAAGACTCATGTTAGCACAGTTACTATCACCAATAGTTATAAAGGAGTATACTAAAGTTTAAACCATGAAATCATCCAATAGAACTTCACTATGATAATTCTTTGTATTCCTGGATACTCTTCACCCATATTTCCAAAATTTCAACATTTATTACTTCTCTCGTGTTCTGAATACACACAAACACGTATTTTTTTCTCATCTTTTTAAGAGTAAGTTATTATTATAATGCTACATTATTCTTAAGTATTTCAATGTGTATTTCCTAAAAACAAGAAATACTCTTATATAAACAGTATACCTATAGGAAATTAGTATTGAAATATTACCTAATTTACAAAACTTTATTGAGAGGTTATTGATTTTGTCCCAATAACATCTTTTACAACAAAAGAAATTCTTAAAGCATGCACTGCATTTAGTTTTTTTTGATTTTTCAGTCTTTTCAATCTGGACAGTTCCTAGGTCTTTGTGCAGGCCAGGTATTTTATAGAATGTCCACATTTTGGATTACCCTAAGTGTCCTCATGAGTAGGTTAGTGTTATATGCCTCTGGCAGTATATATAAAAAGTGACTCTGGCTTTTTCTCTGTGCAACAATATTAGGAAGTGCATGCTCTTGATTAGTCCCATTAGTAGCAATGCTAACTTTCATCTTTTGGTTAAGGTGTTTCCTAGGTTTCTTGACTTAGTTACTATTTTACCCACTGTAAATAAAAAGTAGCCTGTAAGGATATGTTTGAGACAATGTAAATATCCTATTTCTTCTCAAACTTTCATCCAATTAGTTTTAGCATTCATGGATGATTCTCACCTGAGTCATTTAATATTTTTACGAAGACTTGTGAAAGGTGATTTTCAAATTCCACTGTCCTTCTACATTTATGAGTGGACTTCCTAATAAAGCTTTCCCTTCTCCCTTATTTGTTTACTTTGTTTATATCAGTGTACCTCGTCACTCCTTACCATACATGGTAGTATTAAATTTACTTTCCTTATTTAAATTACTAATTTATTTTAATGATTATATTATCACAGATTTTGCCAACGAGAGCCCCGTCAAGCAGGTTCCTGTGTTATTTTGACATGTCTTTGTCATTCTTTAAGCACTTTCTTACTTTTTGGCCTAACAAGGTGTTCACATTATTTCCCTACTCCAATCTGGAAGCATTTCTCCATGGAGCCCTAGCTCTTTTCAGTGAAGAATGGGGTATATAGAAACAAAGATGTTGGCTATATGTATGCTCATTTCTGTGCAATTGCTTCAAGATCCTCTTAGAGGACAATGCTGGAAAATGCTTATATATACACATAAATATTTGCATATGCATTCACACATACACATATATGCACATCTATGTCCATTTACATACATGTGTGTGTCCAAGTATATATGTGTGTGTATAGTAGAACCCATGATTTCACACCTATATCTCCAACTCCATCCAATACTGCAGGGTTCATTCTATTTTTTCCCTTTTAACATAACTGTAGCTTCCTTCTCCCTAAGTTCAAAATTTGACTCCCATTTTCTACAACATATTTGTTCAATCCTAGAACATACAAAAAAAATAGTTTCAGAACTGCTAACACCCATGCTTCTACAAAAAGGAAAATCAACTACCAAGAGTGCAGTATTTGTTCAGTTAGTTATTTATTGATTTAGCCTGAGAGAATACAGTCACAATACTGCAATTCAAGGCTTCTTGGGTTCATTGCCTAACCCCCTCACTCCCTGTTTTCTTCCATAGGTTTATAGTACTTATTTGAAACATAATTTGTTTCATTTGTTTGTTTGTATCCATTTTGAGAATCCTTCACCATCCTGTGGGTCTTATTTAATTTACTTTGATATTTATTCATTCATTTTTAAAAATATGTGGCATAATAACTCCATAAGGTAGGTCTGTATGAACTGGTATGGTAACAAGTGTCATTCCTCCCCCATTCCCTCTCCTTTTCACACCATCGCCACCCAGACATATCCTGTAGGTAACTGATCTTACTAGTCTTTCTTTTTCCACTCTTGTGCTGTTTCTTCCTCAAATGATGGAGTAAATTGTACATTTTCTCATTTCTCCCTCTTTGTTACACAGAAGATAACACACTCTTTGCACTTGGCTTTTTTTGTTAATTGTATATATCCAGAAAATCATATCAAAGAAGTCTCCTCATTCTCTTTCACAGCTACATAACTACTCCATTGGGTACTATGGTGTAATTTAGTCAACTACTTTCTCTGCATGGGGATGTTTCCAATATTTTGCAATTATAAACAATGCAGTGCTGCACTAGATAACCTTATATGTATGTATTTGTATATATCTGGAAGGGTATCTTCAAGGTAATTCTAGAAGTGGGATTGCTAGGTAAAAAAGTTAAACACACATGGGTAATTTTGTTAGACATGGCTAAGTTCCCTTCTGCTAGAGCTGTACCAACTGCATCCTCACCAGCTATCTATGAAAGTTCTGTTTCCTCACAGCTTTGTCTAGGGAGCGTACGTTAACACTTTTAAAACCCGCTAATGAAATAGATGAAAAATATATCTTAACGTCATTTTAATTTACAATTTTTTCATCTTGAGTGAGGTTAAATAATTTTTCATATGTTAAAGGCCATTTTTATACCTTTTTGTAAATGATCAGTGCATGTCTTTTCCCATTGCTCTATGAATTTTTTTTTTACCTTATTCTGTTAAATTTTAAAAAGTTCTTCATGGGGCACCTGGGTGGCTCAGTTGGTTAGGTGTCCGACTTCTGCTCAGGAATGATCTCATGGTTCATGAGTTCAACCCCTGTGTTGCGCTCTGTGCTGACAGCTAGCTCAGAGCCTGGAGGCTGCTTCAGAGTCTGTGTCACCCTCTCTCTACACTGCCCCTCACTTTCTCATACTGTCTCTCATTCTCTCTCTCAAAAATAAAATAAAACATTAAAACAGTTTTAAAAAATAAAATAAAAAGTATAAAGTTCTTCATATATGAGGGATATTATCCCTTTATCTGCAATGTATGTTGCAAACACTTTCTGTTTTTCAGTTATCACTGGACTTTGTTTATGCTGTTTTGCTGTAACGATGTTATTTTTATTTAATCAAATTTGTCAACCATTTCTTTGATTGCATCTGGATTTTGAGACATAATTTGAAATTCTTTGTGCACACCCAAGTTAAAGAGAAACTTGCATGGTTTCATTTTTTACATTTAGATCCCTAATTTATTTGAAGTTTATTCTTGTGCATGGTGTGAGATATGGAACTAATTTTATCTTTGCCAAATGGCTATTCAGTTGTCTCAGTATCATTTGTTAAGAAGTTCATTTTCGCACCAATGATTTGAGGTACTATCTTTATCATAATCCTAAAGCCCTGTATGTACTTGGGCTTATTTTATTCCTATTTTCTATTCTATTCCACTGGTCTGTCTGCCCATTCATGTGCCAGCACCATAACTTTTAAAAATGAAATTTTAGTAAACATGTCTGGTAGGCTAGTTCCCCTTTGCAGCATTTCTTTTTAGTATTTTCCTAGCTATTCTTATATGTTTATCTTTCCCATATGAAATTTACTATCAGCTTAGTATTTCCATTGGGTTGTTTCAAATTATAAATTAACTTGTGGTTAACTGACATTTTAATTATGTGAGTATTCTTATCCAAAAGTAATGGGTAGCCTCTGTTTGGTCAAGTCTACATTTATGTCTTTCGGGGATGTTTTATAGTTCTCCTTATAAAAATTTTTACATATTTCATGTTAAATTTATTAGGTATTTTATCTTTTTTATTGTTACTAAAAGATAAAATACCTAATAAATTAAGGTTTTCTCTACCTTTTGTATATTATTTTGTAGTCTCCTGCTATTTTATTCATTATTTGATTTTGCCATTGAATCTTTTGAACTTTTTAAGTCCATGATGATATTCTCTGCAAATATAGTTTTACTTCTCTACTTTCATGCCTCTAATTGGTTTCTCTTGTCTACTTGCATTGGCTAATACCTTTAGTACAATGTTAAATGGTAGTGAGATAATGGTAAATCTTGCTTTGCTTCTAGTCTTAATAGAAGAAATAGTACTAGTGTTTCCCCATTAAGTGGGCTTTAAGACTAAGGCATATTTATATTTGATCATTTATCTATTCAGAAAATATTCATCAATACCTTTTCTTTAAATAACCTATCAGAAATAAATGTTGAAAAAAAGAAATAAATGTCAATATTGTAAAAGGTTTTTGGAATCTACGAAGATAATCATGACTTTCTTCCTCAGATTAATATCGTATATTAAATAACTGGATTTCCTCATCTGAAGCCATTCTTGCATTCCTGGAATAAATCCTATCTGGTCATGGTGTGTTATTTTCTCCATGTAGGATCAGGTTCTATTCTCTAATATTTTACTTAGAAAATTTGCACTAATATTCAAAGTGATACTGGTCTATAATTTTTTAGACTATTTTCAACAGGTTTAGGTATGGATATACAGTTGCCTAATAAAAAAAATTCAGGAAATTTCCTTCATTCATAATACTTTGAATAATTTATGATGCACTGGGACTTACTTGGTCTTTAAAAGCATGGCAGGATTTCTCTATAAAACATTATGGGCCTGGTACTTTTCTTATGAGGTAGTCCCTTGGTAACTTTATTTCTTCTAAGAATTTTCTGTATAAGCATTCCATTTTTCATGAAATGAATTTTGATTAACTATTTCCCTAGGAAATTATTTCATTTAGGTTTTCAAATTTGCAAAGATCTACAATTAGATTCTTATGATATTTCCAAATTCCTCTGATTCAACAGTTATTTCCTTTTGTTATTTTTTTGAATTTATTTTTGAGAAAAAAAGATATCAAAGATCTAGATGATCTAGATAGCATAATCAGTAAGGGTATATATCATCTTTATATCCAGATAATAAAAAATATATCTAAGTTAGCTAATGGTTTATCTGAATAATTTATTCTTTAGATTTACTATTTCTTCTGTTTTCTGTTCAACTTATATGTTATATTTATCATTTCTCTCCTTTTGCTTTATTCTGGCTTATTTCTTATTCTATTTCTAGATTTTTCAGTTGAGACTTTAAATCATTTTTTGCCATCTTTAATTTTTATTAAGTGTTTAAGGCTTTGAATATTCCTTTGATCATTGCTTTATATGTATCCCAGATTCTGGTATGTGGCATTTTTCATTATTATTTTTGGAAATTCTCTAATTTCAATTTATGTAGAATCTTTCTTTACTGAATCTTTCATATGCATTTAAGAAAAAGGTATTTTTTTTTTATTATCTGGGTATAATGGTGATATATACCCGGGGCACCTGGGTGGCTCAGCCGGTTAAGTGTCCAACTTTGGCTCAGGTCATGATCTCACAGCTCGTGGGTTCAAGCTCCGCATAAGGCTCTGTGCTGACAGCCAGCTCAGAGCCTGGAGACTGTTTTCAGATTCTGTATCTCCCTCTCTCTGTGATCCTCCCCTGCTCACACACTCTCTCTCTCTCAGAAAACATTAAAAAAAATTTTTTAAATAAAAAATTAAAAATTAAAAAAAAAGATGATATATACCCTTATTGATTATGCTATCTAGATCATCTAGATCTTCAATATCTCTTTATTTTTTTTGGTCTATTTGTCTTATACTGAGAGTGATACATTAAATTCTTCTATTAGCGTTTCTTCCTGTGTCTCTCTTGCATCTTTTTTTTTTTTTTTGCTTTTTAAAAGTTGCTGTGTTATAATTAAGTGCATAGATATTCATAAATACTATCTCTTCATTGTAAATTGTGGCTTTTAGCATTAAAAAGTATTTTTATAGTTAATGCTTTTTAAAATCCTAGATCTCTGATATCAATATTGCTACATCTGCTTTTTGTTATTTCCATTTGCTTGGTATATCTTTGCTTATCCCCCCCCCTTCTTTAGCTTTTTTAAATTTTATTTTCGGGGGGCGCCTGGGTGGCTGAGTCGGCTAAGTGTCTGACTTCGGCTTAGGTCAAGATCTCATGGTTCATGGGTTTGAGCTCCGCATCAGGCTCTGTGCTGACAGCCAGCTCAGCGCCAGGAGACTGTTTCGGATTCTGTGTCTCCCTCTCTCTCTGACCCTCCCCTGTTCATGCTGCTTCTCTCTTTCTCTGTCAGAAATAAATAAAACATTAAAAATTATTTTCGATACAGGCTATATAGTTCAATATTGCTTGGTGGGTTCTGCTGAAAATTTTTCCTCTTAATAAGTGAGTTAAGCCCACCTACATTTATTAAAAAGACTGACATGTTTGGGTCTCAACTCTGTCATATTTTGGCTCATAATCAGTAGTAAAATAACTTTTTATGTTTTATTTTTCTATTGTGTATTAGTTCTTTGATTTGATTTTTTTAGCTTAGTGAAACTACTCTATATGATACTATAATGGTGTATCTATGATATTACACCTTTGTTAAAACCCTTAGTATCAATAACACAAAGAGTGAATCCCAATTTACTATAGACTTTGGTTGATAATGCATCCATGCTGACTCATTAATTATGTACCACACTGATATGGTATACTGATTGTGGGAAAACAATGTCTGTGGTAGAGGGAGGAGGTATTTGGGAATTCTCTGAACTTTTGGTTTAATTTTACTAAGAATCTATATCATGGGCATTAAAAAAGCGTACCTGTGGGGTGAATAAAACAGAGATGAAAAAGATGAAAGAAGAATAATACAAACTATATTTCAGATTCTTTAAAAAAATTATGTCTACCACTTTCCAACCACAGTACAAAAAAAGAAGGAAGAGGAGGAGGAAAGGAGGAAGAGGAAGAGGAGCAAAGACAATGGAGTCTTCCTATTCAGACTGAGCATGAAGCAATGCTATGGAGATTTGTAAGTTTAGATCACTGTCAGTTCGCCAGCTGACTGATTGGTATTCCCACGGAAAAGCTGGAAAGCTGTGTCCACCTGGGGGATGGAGGCAAGTATAATCCAATTCAGTCTTTTGCTATACTAGGCTCTGGAAAACATTCCTTTATAGTCTACTGAAGTATTTAAATATGGTTTTAAGTTGTGCTGAACAATGGATCATCAATTGTGTTCTCCACCAGGTGCTGGCAGAGAGTAAACTCAAATAATAAAGGCATTTGCACTACTGTCCAGGCTCCTTGAGTACACCTGGTCCCTACCTTACCAGCCCAGAAACAAGACACTGTAGTCTTTAAGGAGCTGATATGTGGAGTGCAGCTCACAATGCTGCCTCTCTCATTTCTTTCTCCTTCTGGTTTTTGTTAATAAAATCAATTAACTCTACACTAGAAAGAAAGCATCACTTGGTCTCATGCTGGGGAAAAAGCTCCTCAGTTTAATAGATATGTTATTAAACATTTTGTGGAAAATATTATGAAAGAAAACCAATTGTTCTTGCCCCCCTACCTGATAAAGTTTTATCTTAGATAATGCACTAAAGAGTCAATTAAGCCCAGCTTTTCAATAATGCCACATTTCCTTTTAGAACTTTTCCTTTTTGGTTGCTTGTGCGAAACACAAGCTCAACAAATACATTTACAATTCCCCCTTTCCCCCTCCACTGACCCTCCTCACTGGAGTACTGTTTACTGTTACATTCATAAAGTTATTCTCAGTTAATATATCAATATTCCCATATCAGATTTTACATTACCATGAATCTCTTTGGAGCTACTAATCCGTATGTGTGAACAGGTAATACAGTGATAACATTAGATGCAAATTCAAAAAATATACATAGCAACAAATCAAGAGCCTGAAGGTACTAATGTACCTGAGATAAATTACCTCCATTACCTTGAAGAATGAAAAGTTAGAAAATAGAGGGATTTCTGTAAAAATCATGCTAATTAATTTCAATATTATAACACTATCCTTCAAATTTATAAAATGTGTGTGGGCCATGTTTTTTTACTCTTTTAAACTACCAAATTACCTACAGTCTATTTAAGGGACTGCTGGGGAACACACTGTTCTCTGGGAATTAAGCTAAAAACTAGCCTGTCTGGGGTTCATCAGAAAGGCCTCAGGCTGTGAGCACAAAAGGTAGGCAGAATTCAAAACAATAGCCAAAAAGGAACCATAGAATTTAATAGAAGTAGAGGTGGATGGATACTAAACCAAGAAAGCTTGAGTTTCAGTGCCCCTTCTAAGACCTTGTACCTAATTTTTTTTTTTTTTTTTTTTTTTTTTTGTTTCCTAGAGAGAGTTCTAAACATGTAAGCCTAGGCTTGTAAAATCTGGATCTGCCCTGAATGAAAGGAAGGTCCTTAGAAATCACTAAGATGGGCTGTCTGATTTTTAGAGATGAAGAAACTGAGGCCCTGAAAGGAAAACTTGCTGAGGTCAAAATGGGGTGTTTGTCATTAATTAAAAGTCAGCCTTCCCTTGTATTCCCTGTAGGAAAGGCGACATTGTACTACTTGGTTACCCTGCAATTACTGTCTCTGCCCCACCCACAGCCTCTGCTGAAGGAGCAACCCTAGCTTATTCCCTGAGGAGTGGCTTTGTGGTTTACCCTGTGACCCTGTCCCTCACCCCCAGCTCCATTCCATCAACACAGCTGATTAGACCTGGGGTTGTCACCTGGCCCAAGGGAGTCATTCCATCTGGGTCAATGACCTGTGAGGTCATCTAGTATAAAGAGCTCTGCTCAAACACAAAAGACATTGATGAACTAGCCCAATCAAATTCTCTATCCTGGAAATTTAAACTGGGGAATATGGAAAGAAATAATTAGCAGTGGAGAATTAAATAAGACCCAGACGCAGAGAGTGGCTATGCACTCAACAAGGAATCCATGAGTTCTGTCTGTTTTCAAATCCCGAGGTGCCCTCTAGTTCTAGAGCCTTTGAGGTCTAGTTGCATTGTTCTCCCAGAAAGGCCTGGCATGGTAGCTCCAACAGCTGCCTTATTTCCAAATTCTTCCTATTCCTATCCCCGGTGACTACTGCTCCTCAGAAAGTATCCCATCCTTGTGTAAAGCATCATATAGCAAAAAAAGAAAGGAAAACAACCTTGAAAGCGAGGTCTGATTTCATCTTTGAGGAGAAATTGCTTCTTTGTTTTCAGGAAAAGCACTTTAACAGGTCTTAGACTATACAGAAGCAAAGCCAAGAACATTGTGGAAAGGAGGCAAAAGTGAGAGAGAAGGGGGAGCCAAAAAGCCCTGCATTATATAATACATGCTAATCTTCCTAGCAAGTGAATTGCCTCTCCAAGGCTGTCTCCCATTAGACAATAAGACTTTAATCTTCTCTGTGAACCTCAGTGGGAGGCAAGACAGGGCACTGGCACTCCCAGGTGACAGACCCTCTGGGTATAAAGGAGAGAGTCATCCTCCAGAAGTAGACTCTGAAAGTACTTGGGTGATGAAATAGTGATATATTAAGGAGTAACACATCTGTATTATAATTCTCTTCCATGACAGGATGACAAAGGGATGGCCTACAGAAAGTGGCCTGGCAGATGGGAGGCTAAGTGCTGACTGAGGACACAAGTTAACAGTCACAGTAGAACAGAGGAACACAGCATTCTTGAGGGATTCTGAAGAATGCCTGAGCAGGGGGGTGCCTGGGTGGCTCAGTTGGTTAAGCATCTGGCTTCGGCTCAGGTCATGATCTCACGGTTGGTGGGTTCGAGCCCCGCGTTGGGCTCTGTGCTGACAGCTAACTCAGAGCCTGGAGCCTGTTTCGGATTCTGACCTCCCCCTGCTCATGCTCTCTCTCAGAAATACATTTTAAAAAAAGAAAAAAAAAAAAAAGAATGCCTGAGCAGGGACTCCTGAGAATGTCCTCAATCTCTACAAAAAGTAGAAAACAGGCTTGGAACATGATTATTTGATCATTAAAGTGAAGCATAACCACTGTATTCTTGAAATGTATGGGACACACAGGTTTCATTAATTTCCAAGAACCTCATTAATGCAGTAAGTAATTATAATCATCATCTACTGTTACCTGAAGAGTTTTAGGTATGAATAAATGCATGTATATATAAGGGGTTCTAAGTACTTTTGCTGTAATAATCTTTGCTATAGACATCTTTGCCACAAACACTTCTGCTGCAACCTTGTTCACTGCATAGCTAATTGGCCACAGGCAATTTGCCACAAAAGATTAAAAAATAACTGGTTGACAGTTTGATTTCATTTTTCCATTGATTCAGTACTCCCATTTTTATATTACAAAAATCTTAGTCCTCATGATGGTCTGTACAGTGGAGCAGAGTTTTGAACCCACATTTCCCATAAACTTTGGAATGTCTATCAATGGATATTTGATAAGATCCCAAGAGGAACAGACTAAAAGGCTTTTACAACACAGTAAAAGCTCAATGATTACATATACGCATACTAGTATTTGGAAACTAATATTTCTCTTAACAGAAGAAGGAATTTTAGCAAAAGAAAAAGTGAGATACTAAATGAGGAGGCAAATCAACGAGCACAAAAAAGAAAAAGTATAATACTATGAATAAAAGACTTTGAAGACAAGTGCTCAGGCACAATCCACAAAATAAAATCAGACATTTGTGCAGTGTTGCCATGAATCTACAGTAAACATTCAGAATGTGTTTAAATATTGTTTCATGGTGAAATCTTTTAAATTTGTTTCATTATGTCCTTTTTAATTCATTATGTCCTTTTTAAAGATTATTTGTGGCAAAAATATTTACAACAAAGACGCTTATAGCAAAAATACCTAGAAACCCTTTCTATATACATTTTCATTACATTCCTCTTTTATTTTTCATGATTTTATCTTTTATGACAAAACTGCCTTGTGGCCATTCTCAGCATGTTGCCTTTAACATTAACTGGCACCCTTTGTGGTCCCAAGAAGGTTGAGGCACTTCCAAGGGTCACACCCAGACATGATAATATACAGATAAATACAGAAGTGATCTTTTTCTAAGTAGCCTTCTTAGGAGCAAAGACACTTTTCCCAGAAGGCCCCCAGTGACCTAATCGACTTCCTCTTATCTTTCACAAGCCAGAATTGGGTTACCTATATGTATTTTAAAACTAGTTAGAGAGGAAAGAATTTTCAAGACTGTCTAAGACAGTCTCCAATGTGTTCCCCAACTGTACATAGATAAGAATCACCTGGGGGATCTAATTAAAATACAGGTTGCTGAACCCCACTGCTCAAATTTCTGATTCAATAAGTCTAAGGCAGTTTTCAAGAATCAGCATTTCTAACAAGTTCCTAGGTGATGCTACTGCAGTTGGTTGGGGATCACACTTGGAGAACTACTATCTTAGACTAATCATTTGGGGTAGTTGTGCAATTCACCAAAAATGTCTGCTGTAAGATATAACTTTATCAGGAGAGTATTGCATATATTCTGGATGACATTTCTATGAATTTTCTTTTTGAAAATTAAAGTTTCTGTAAGTTATGCATGTGACAAACAATACTGATTGTGGTATACCACAAGCCAAAATATGGAAGTAGAATATAAGCTAATGGCCTAGGGCAGAAAATGTGGTTTGAGTAAATGTCACCCTTTGTCACAAACATCCACCCATCCTGCCTTACACACTGTGCTACTCCACACCCCTTCCCTTGCATACTTCTACTCTCTGTTTCAAGGCTGTGGCAATATCAACCACCTACCTGATGAAGTGGTGTTCACCTCAGCCTGTCTCTTGGTAAAGGAGACAATAAATACAAGTGTGAGAAATAGCTCATTGTTTGGAGGAAACTAAGTCAAGCAGCTTGATGTTTTTGCAACATAAAATATGGTGGCTGGAAGTGGTATAAGGTAAGGCCCTAGATTTGGACAAGAGCAAAACCACAGAGGGCTTTGTGGGATGTTGAGGAGCTTGAACTCAGTCCTGTGGCCTCAGCAGCCACTGAGCAGAGAGGTGATGTGGTTAGATTTTGGTTTCATTTAGATCACACTGGTTGTGTGGAAGGCAGACATGAGGCAGGGAGGCATAGTGGAGACTGGTAGTCTAGACCGGTATCACAAGGCCTGAAGGAGAGCTGAGATAATAGGCTTACAGAAGACACAGATCTGGGAAATATTTAGAAGATCCAAATCTATAAATCTGGTGATCTGTTAGATGTAGAAGGTACAAGAAAGTACAATATCCAGATATTTCTTAGACTTTTAGCCTCCATGAGAATAAAGAAGTGAATTATTATGGGAGTGGTGGTGATGGGTGGTGATACAAGGGCACAGAGAGATGAAATCATTCTTCAATGCCCTGTATTTAAAGGGCTGGTTCCTCTCTGCATGAAAGTTGGGCACATCTGGGTAGGTTTGAGGGAGAGGACTATACTAGAGATAAATAGTTTGGAGTCAACTGTAGTTAGTTAAATCAGGAGCATGAACAGATCACCCAGAAAAAGCATGAAAGTTAAGGAGACTATTTAGCTAAGGATGAGACCCTGGGAAAGTCCAACATTAACATGCCCTGCAAAAGAACAGGTGGCAGTGAAAGACAGCAAAGTTCTGAGGAAGACTAGGGTATAGAATATCAGAGTCAAGGTCACAGAGTTCAAAGCAGGAAGGGGTGGTTAACATTGTAAAATACTGTAGAGAGGAAGTTCTGTAAGATAACGTCTGAAAAAAATTTGATAGGATTTGGGCTTTGGGAAGGCACCAACATTCCAGGAGAATAGCTGGAATGAATTATAAGAGGTAGGTAAGTGGAGATTTTTATTTTTTTAAGAGTTTTGATGAGAAGGGCATGGAAAGAAAACAGGGAATTCTCTCTGAAGTAGGGGGCATGGCCATGGGCTCAAGGTGAGGGTGAAGGATTAAGCTGAGGCGGGTTATGAAGGTTTGGGATAGTCAGGAGAGTTAGCCATCCTTTAGATGTTCTCAGAGAACTGACTCTGTCTGTGCCTGAGCTTCTTTCATTTTTGAGAGCTTTTGCAAACACAGATTCAGCAAATGATATATATATTAAATGTGTGTGCCACTGGATGTCAGGAAGGCATCTTTGAAAAATGTTTAAAGGAGCTGATAGGTATTTGTGGCTGGGTGTATTTTGCACAAAGGCCACAGCGACATTTCCAGCCCTACATGGGAGAGACTTTGTAACTAACTGCCTTAATGAACAGAATGCAAAAATGATGCTGTGTGACTTCCAAGGCAGAAGGCAACGCAGCTTCCAACTTGCTCATTATGTGGGGTTGCTACCACGCTGTGAGGAAGCCCAAACTGCCCACATGTCTAGTGGTTGATGCTGGTTGCTTGCTAGGTTCTAAGGGCAAGCATCCTGAGAAAAAGAGCCAGTTTGAAGCTGTATTGTCCTTTGCTCTGGAAGTCACAAGGGGTCATTTCTGTGCCCTGTCTGAATTCCTGACCCACAGAACCTGTGAGCATGATAAATGGCTGTTTCATTCTACTAAGTTTTGGAGTAATTTACTCAGCCATAGTAACTGAAACAGCATCCAAATATCCATTCAAGTGATCATGAATATTAGGGAGAAACAAGGTATTCCTGTATCCCAGACACAGTCATAAGACATATTGTAGATTATTATTCTGATCCCTCTTGAATTCAAGATAATATTTTTATACGCTTCCCAGACTTCAGCTTAAATGTACCCTAAATGTGTATGGCTAAGCCATTACTTTATCCCTAAAATGGGATAAAAGGTTTTGTTCTGTTTGTTTTTGCTATTTCTGTATTCATAGTAATTAGTATTTTATCACATCTAAAAAGCTTTCCAGTGTACTAGCCTACTTTCAAAAATAATTTATTGAGTCTCTATACTACCTTTTCCTATCCTCTGGCATTAACTTAGACATACCCACACACAGGTTTATTTTTAAAACAAGCCTTACCAGTATGTCAAAATAATAGAGCTGAAATATTTTTCAGATCATTAAAGAGCAAAATAATTAAAATCCTCTTAGTAATTTCCAAGAAATAGCTAAGCAACATCTGAGAAAGCACATGTACATAAAACTGTATTTTAAAACATGATTTCTATTTAATTTCTGTTTTCATATTTTGGAGCTCAAATGCAGAAAATTGAGATAATCATTTTTTTTTTAATTTTACGGACATTATTTCTTTTCTAGTTTAGACTGAGTGCATTGACAGTTAAAGGAAATAATACAAGATACTTTTTTTTTTCATAACTGAGTACATACTAAGTATATCAGCATACTTTCTCCTCCCTTACACTGACCTTGACTTCACCAGAAACTCCCTACCTCCAAAATCGCCAAATCAATATTATACTCTTTGATTACAGTTTCTTATCCTTGGGACTCACTTCCTTAGGAATCCTCGATTAGCCCAGGTTTCATTCTCACTGATACTTGAGATCCACTGACCTCCTTCCTCATTTTCCTCCTCATCTAGCTTTTACTGTATGGGCACCATCTCTCTGGCTGATATCATCAGCATTTCTCATGTCCACTCATGTCACATTGCTTGGAAAACTCCAACAATGGATGGATCTAATCACCCACCTTCTCATGTCTGTGCCTGCAGTAACTTGAATGCTGCTGAAGAAAAGTCACCCATGGCACAGAGTGCTTTTATCCTGTAACCATGTGAGTGCCAGTACCAGTATCCCAAATGGTGCCTGTGTGTGAATTAAAATATGTCTCTTCCTCAAGACACTGTACTTCTCTGCCAGGAAGCTGGGGTGATAGCTCGTTTTTTTTGTTTTGTTTTGTTTTGTTGTTAAGAACAAGATACTTTACTGCCCTCTGCCAGTAACCTGTCATAATACATATATAAATCTATGCTTATGATGTGACTAGCGCTCCTCTTAGGCATGGCAACTTTGTACAATGCACAATCTATGGGGTATATATGATGGCCCTGATGACTACCTTCGACTAGGCATTCAAGACACCGAATGTTTCTTTAGTCAGATATGTCATGCTTTGTCCTATCTTCTTAAACCCAACTCTTCTTTTTTCCCTTTATTCTCAGGGGATGTCTATTTCTGATACTTCGAGGAGAAAGCTGGAGCCATCATATGGGAACTCCCTAATTTTCCTACCATCAGATTTACAGTCTTACTACCACTTGTGCCCTCTCTCCCCTCCTCCCTCTTTCTCTCTCCTACCAAAGTAGTCTTCCTACCAAAGACCACTCTCTTTGTGTGGGCTCTGTATTCATCTTTCTAGTCTTATAGGTGAGGATCTACCAGCAACACGATAGACCTTTCTCTTCATTATCTTTAACTTTGTATTCTACCACCCTCCCATTTATCATCTGCAGTAAAACAAGCCTAAGTTCTTCTATCAGGAAAAATCAGGCTCAGGCTTCTGCCCTTGATCTACACTCTACGCATCCAATCTTCTCAAAAAGAGATGTCTCCAAAGCAGTATCTTCTTTCTTCTCATGTCCACACATGCACACTTACTCAATAATCGTAGAAAATCGATCTGTCTAATGCTATATCCAGGAACACCTTTTATTCATATTGATATGTATGTAACAGTGGGGAAATTTAGAGTTGACAGATTCTTCCTTTGAAATACTTTTTTGTTGGTTGCCATGACACCCAAAAATCCTGTTTTTTTCTTTATTTCTTTGGTTTGTCCCATAGTTAACACTTAAATGCTGAAATTCTAATCCTTTTTGTCTCGGTATTCTAAACCCTCTCCTAAGGGATCTCATCATTTCTCATGCATTATCAGTCTCAGATACCAACAATTTCTAAATGTTGAGTATCTCACCTAGTCCTCTTTGTGAAGCTCCAAAATGAAGTATACGACCCCACTTGGGAGTCTCTCACTCAAATCCTGCATAATGTACTCAAAGAATGAATGCCCCAACTTGCCTTTCATCCAGTCTTCTTTGGCTCAGTAAAGGCTACCTCTCTCTACTATGCTAGATATGTAGGGCCCATCCTCAACTCTTCTTCTTTCTCATAGGTAAGCCTTCACCCACTTCTGTCCATGCTAACCCCAAAGCAGATCTTAGATGCCTCAACTTTCCTTCACATTGATTACTGCTGCCCTTGTCCAAGCCACCATCATTAGTCACCTTAATGCTACGTTAATGTTTTCCTTCAATCCATGGTTGCCCTCTACTCCCTTCCTCACCCATCTCCTAATATACTTTCAAAAACAGCAGAGTAACCACTTAAAAACACAAATCTGCTATTTTCACTCCCCTTTTTTAAATAGCTTTTCAGTGTATTTAAACTTAAATTCTGAGACCCTTACCCATTCTACAAAGTCCTCCATGTCCTGCCTCCTGCCTTTCACTGCCTATCCTCCCACAACATGGATCTGTTTCCTCCCAGCCCTTTTCCAACTCAGGACTTTCACGCATGGTGTTATTTCCACTCAGAACTCACCCTTCAAACTTCTGTCTGTCACCACTGTATCCGTCAAGCTCAAAGCTAAAATCAGGAACCCTACACAGAGAAATCTGCTCTCCTTTTCCTATCTAAATGAGGTCCCATTTATACTCCCATAGCATACTATAATTTTCTCTCACAGTTAATGTCACAATTCTTAGTTGTATCTTCCTCAGTATGAAATATTAATTGCATGTCTATCTCTCTATTACTTACATGAGGGCAGAGATCATGACTACTTTGCTCAGCACTGTATCCCTGGTGCTGTGCACATAGTAGGGGCTCAAAACTTTTGTTAAATGAGTCAGTGCTAACACCTAATGGCACCTGCAAATTGAAGTACTGCTCTTCTTCTTTCATTATTGCAATGAATTGAGTAACAATATTAATCGGAGCCTGTTAAGAGTAAGGGAGACAGCTTGTCCAATTTATATAAAATAGCACCTAGTAATGGGATAGTTGGATATTCAGGAAATGCTTGAATGCTACATGTTGGTATTTACACATTTATATCTATCACTTACATTAATCTATGATTTGTTTTCTTTAAATTGCTGTCTCCTTTTAAGCTGTGTGCCCTCAAGGTTGCCTAGCACCATGTGTGCTCAATGGGAGGAAACTGACACATGCTTGGAGAATGAGTTACACCAAGCTGAGGATGGAAACTTCCAAAGCACCAGAAGCGAGCACAGAAAAACCCCAGGATTGTTTTGGAACAATGAAGAAAATCCAGAAAACTGGCCAAATGCCGTGGGATACAGAGGTGCTGACTGGTGAGGAGAGCTGCTAAATTAAAGTATCCACTAGTGATGTAGCTCACCACTTCCAACTGTGGCTTAATCATGTAAAGACAGGCAGGAAAAATGCCGGAAGCAGCTACATTGCTGGTTCTGAACATGCATATGTGTTCTCGTATTCCTGTGTTTGCATGCTCTCACACTCATGCGCTCTGTCTCTCTCATACACACACTTCTCCAAAAGCTGGTAGTGCCTCTAGGAGGTAGTCACCATTACGCTGTTTTTCCTTGTTCTGATTCCCCAAAATAAACAGAGCCTTAGCATCCATGAGTAACTTCAAGCTTATTTCCTGTGATTTCCCAGGCAGAAAGCATAGCTGGTAAGGTCTCACGACCAGCTCTCCACCAAGTTATGCTCTGGTTGAAAAGAGCACCACATCTGGAGTCCGCCAAGCAGGTATGTCCATGCCAATTCCAGCAGGCTCTCCAGTGCAACCATGTGCAAATCAAACTCTGGGAGCCTCTACCCTCCTCCTTATGATGTCTCTCTCATGGCACACGAGCTATGACTTATAAAATGAAAGGTGAAAAAAGTGGAACACTCTGAGTGTGAGTAGTTATTATTAGAGATTGTTCCCTTCTCTGGCTTATGAATTTTAATTTGAATAGAAATATATTTAGTTTAGAATAAAGTGGCAAGTTCACCCAATTTAGATGAGACTTCATGTCCCCTTATGCAGCTCTGAAGGGACAGGAATCTAAGGAAATGCCATACAAGGACCATAGTACTCATCTGAATACCAAGCAACCAAGCATATTTTCCTTATAAGTGTATGTCTTATCTCCCTACCTAAACTGTGCAACTGAGGAGAAGACTGTTGTATAACTCTGTTCTATTTTCCATAGCATCCAATACAACAGGCACATTCAATAACTGCTCACTGAAGTCACGGAAGGAAGATCAAAGAATTAAAAGTAAGCCTAGAGTTTCTGTTGACAGTGGATTTATCTCTGAAGTGAGTGCTCTTTTTACAAATGTAACTTTTTGCTCCTCAATCAAACCAAAATGATAAAAACCCACAAATATTGCCATAGAGAAGGCAAAAACTAGGAATTCACACGTCCTTTTAGAAATGTGATTCTTTTCTTGATCAACATTCCCATTAATTTTTTGGCTACTGTTCATCAAGGAAGGGTCAGGCTGCCCCTCTGGGAGCCTCTTTCTAGGAGACTCAGGGGAACCAGAATCCTGACCAGAGCTTCAAGGTAAAACTTTGCCTTTACAGAAGGCACAACATAAGATGTTAAAAGACAAGGCAGACCTCGCTGACTCAATTCAAAGGAAGATGATGGGGAACAGCAAGGTTGTAAAGTGCTTTTGAAAAAAAAGAATCATTCTCCAAATGACAAGGGATTATCAATTAATGCACAAACAGGCATATAAAAATGCTTGAGAGAACAAATGAAAAAGGAACAATATTTTTTACTGAAGAGAAAATAAATAAATAAATAAAGAGTACCAAAGGGGGTCACAAAGCAGATCTCATTTAAGTTCCTAGTATTGGGCTTCTATCTGGAAGAAGCATGCACATTTCATTACTAAGGTAGAAACAACATAGGTAAGGTTGATGGAGTACTTAACCTCTTTGGTTTAAATGCAAAAAGCTTTCCAGAACTCTTTATGAGATTCAACTGTCATGTGGACAGATACATACTTCTATCTGAAGAGGACCCAACAAGATCAGCTACTGGCTCCTACATCTAAAATATCCAAACAAGCCTACCTCTTGCTGCTTTAAAATCTACAGAAAAAGAAGGATGTTTTTCAGTTCCCTTAGGACTCTTCCCACATTAAGGTATTCCTTCATGATCTCTACTGCCAAGTAGTACTGCAACCTGGTCTGATTATAGAACCTCCAGTTTATCTGCAAGGGAATGTGGGCCAGCACCGGATGGACAAGGTAGGCAAGGTCACAGAGAACATGGAGAAGGGGGAGGTTAACAGATAAGCACAAGAGATCACTGATCAGAGATTGAGCATGACGAGACCATCAAGATCATTAGAGAAGGTATTATTTAGTGTAAGAGTCAGGGTGTGGGGTGTTGGGAGGGGAGAGAGAGGAATATGAAAGGGGCAAGCAAGACAGCAGGAGGAAGTCACATCTGTTAGGAGGTCTTTCATTAAAGCCCCAGGTGATGAAAATCCAAGACTAGGGTGGCTGCAACAAGGAGCAAGAGGCAGGGACCAAGGCAGGGAGCATTGGGAAGGAAGTCATAGTGGGTTGTATATAATGATGACCGGATAACAAGGGTGAAGGTAAGGAATGTGTCAGCTTTTGAGTCTGGAATCTAGGAGACTAGTAGGGCCATCAACAAAGCCAGGTAAGTTGTAAAAACAATAGGCTTATGTGAGGAGGAGACTGGACATGCAGAGAAGGCAATGTCATGTCAGGTGGATTGTGGTCTATGAGGAGACCCACGGTCCTAGATTTCCGAGGGTGTCCTGTTATCTTAAGTGAGAAATTAGGCTTAAAAGGAGGGATCCAGTGATCAATACCTGGAACATGGAGTTGCATCTGTGACACTTGATTAGCTCACTTAAAGAATGTGAGGATAGTGAAAGAGGTTAGAAGATCTGATGAAGATTTTCAGGGATGTTCTGCTGGTCAGCTTGAGAAAGAAAAGATACCTGTTAATGAAATGGAACGAAGGAGAAAGGAAACTTTCTAGAAGAAACAGAACAGTGAATAGCTGAGAAATCATTCCCTTCCGGGGCGCCTGGGTGGCTTAGTCGGTTAAGCGTCCGACTTTCGCTTAGGTCATGATCTCGCGGTTTGTGGGTTTGAGCCCCGCATCAGGCTCTGTGCTGACTGCCAGCTCAGAGCCTGGAGCCTGTTTCAGATTCTGTATCTCCCTCTCTCTCTGACCCTCCCCTGCTCATGCTGTCTCTCTCTCTCTCTCTCCTAGAAATAAATAAAAATATTTAAAAAAAAAAGAAATCATTCCCTTCCTATTTCTGGGACTATGGTATAGCTCATTATACTGGTGCTGTCATGATGTGTCTGCCTCTCTTCCAGCATGGAGGGAAACACTAAAGGCAGAATGTGGTCCACCTCACTGCCTACTTGGGAGTTTGCAAGGGGATTGCCTCTCAAGCCTGTTACTGCTCCAAATAGGACCAGCTGCATCCAAGTAAAGCAATGCAGCTGATGAGGCAGGGTGGAATTTAGCTCCCCTGGAACTCCTTGGGCTCTTAGGGTGTCGAGAGGAAGAAATCCAGAAGATCTCACATGACCTACAGAAGGAAAAGAAAGGTAGCTGAGGGTGCAGGCTGGTGAGCTTGCCAGGGAGTGGCCCTGGGTTGGAGGCCAAATTGGAGCCGAAGGTAATCTGAGTTACCATTAGGGTGATTCATCAAAAAAAAAAAAAAAAAAAAAAAAAAGGTGGCTGAAGCTTCTAGAACACTGCCAGATGAGAAAAAGACAGGGCTTATCCCAGCCACAGGCTTCAGGGACCCACCATGCAAGTGCAGACTGGCCATCCTTCAGCAAAGACAAGAAAGGAGCCAGGGGATTAAGGGTGGCTTCAAGGACACCATTTTCTCTGCCCACCCTCCAGGACATAGTCAGCCCAATGCCCTCCAGGGGAGAAGAAGTAGGATGGAATTATGAAAGATCATCCAGAAAGAGACTACTTAAATTAGTGCTAGTAGGAAGACAAACTTTGAATAGACTCAGGATTTAAACGGATATGAGGGAAAATATTTAATCTCCTTTAACCAAACGAGTCTAGAGGTCCCCACCATGCATGTGTAGGGGAAAAAAAAAACACTTCCGGTCTAGAAAATAAGGAGGTATGCATGTAAGATGTGACCTGAGCAAATTTACAGTCCCTTGCCCACCAGCCAAGCCACGTTCTGTGCAACAATGATAAAGTTACTTAACCTCTTTAAGCTTCAAAATCCTTTTCTGTCAAGAGGGGATCACGATATCTATCCTTTGAAGAATTATAATGAGCCTATTCATGTAAAATGCTGGCACATGATAATCTTTAATAATGTATTTACTAATTTGTTATCATTTCTACTATTACATTCAACTTCAAAGTTTCATTTGTCCTATTCAAGAATGGCTGAACATTTGCCAAGAAATGCCAATGTACTGTATTCCTGACAGTCTTCATTTATAATTTCACAGCCTCTCATGCATGGCCACAAATGTCATTCTACAACAAATGAGAATTAGTGTTTTCATACCATCTCTGATTTGTTCTCAACATCTTGGTACTTGCTACAGAAAATACCTCAAAGCCAGGATGTTATTTCTTATGAATAATGTTAGCTGTAACAAACCACAGAGTAAAATGATGGCAATGTTAAAAGACCTGGTGGTGAAGCCTTCTCTGTCTTAGGATGATCTTGTCCCAAGAGGGTGGGCCAGTTACAGGCATTAAACAAACCACATGAACCAGGAAGGAGAGTAAGGAGATTTACTTGTGATGCTGCATTTTTTAACATGCATATCAGGGCACTAACAGTGCCAGATTGCTTCTGGAAAGTTCCCTGTGTTGAACATGTATAAACTAATTCTCAGAATTATTTTCTGTGTGCCCACAAAGCACCATGATCTTGAATAATCAATTCTAGATATTAACTAACCTGAGGCTCCATTCTAGCTTTTTCAGTTTTCAGAGTCAGCCTGGAGAACACTAAGGAGTATTCAATGGAAATAGGAGAAAAGACTTAATTAGCAAGATTAATACTAATTGTAGAAGAGCAAAGTAAGTATATTTGAGTGTCTGGGTGTACAAATCTCCAGGCTCTAGGGTTTAAGAAAACATATATGGTGATCACCAAAAAGTACAATAATGCTTAATATATTAGAACCCCTCGGGGAATCAAGTAGTTTCATTTAACTGCCTTTTCCATATAATTCAAGTTTACTCTATTTTCTTTTTAAAAAAACTTTTAAAATAAGAAATTTTCATCCATTAAACACTTGTCCTTTTGAATGTCTATCTTGTTAAAAGAGCAAAATCACCTTTTTTGATGGATCAGTCATCATTATGAGCATCAGCTATCCCACAGTGGTGCTCTGGGAAAATATGTGTCAAGATGTGGTCAAGGGTTCCCCAGCAAGAGAATCACCTTGGGAGCTCACTGAAAATCAGACCCCTGGTCGCCACCCTAGGCCTCCTGAATCAGAATCCTGAGGTGGAACCCAGGATTCTCCATGTCCAACTTACTTCTCAGAAGATTCTTATGCTCCATCTGGGCCATAGAGGCCCAGTGACTCAGGGTTGATGGTATGCATGTCCTTCACTGGCAACACCACAGTGGCCTGCTATCTCTCAGTGTCTATTTGCTGTAGGGCTTCAGATACTTCCTTTTTAGGAGTCAACATTTTTCCATAGTGTACTGGCTTTAAACTTACAAGCCAATATGCACAGGATCCTTGGACAGAGTGCTGGCCTTTGTGATGTCTACTCTCCATCCATGAGCCTTACACCATTTATTCAGACATGGGGCTCTGAGCTTAAAGTAGATTGCTGTGGGATTCAGGCACCTGACCCCAAGCAACCCATGCTGAACATCAGCCCTTTCACCTCAAAAGGGCACTTAGAGAGCAAGGTAGAACAGAGGTGGTGGTAAATGTTGAATACAGAAATGTGACTAGATATTTAGAAGACAGATTGACAGGTTGCCTCGGTTAGAAGAAAAAATCCAAATACTCTTTAAGGGTATTAGTAAAATAAGTCTTTGGGGTCAGAGAAAATGGGAGTAGAGGATTCAGAATGTTCTAGAAGATGTGGCTCTACTTTAATGCAAAGCTGGGTCCCCTCCACCACAAAAACATAGCAACTTGACTACACACAGGGATCCACTTATTGGATTAGGAAGAACTTGGGGCAGAAATGGTAGGAGCACTGATTTTGGGATTCAGAGGACTTGGGTTCAAATCCCAATTCATATAAGTAGTCATAGGTAAGTCAGACTCTGCCTTTTCAGTCTTAGCTGTGAAACAGGACAAAGAATCCAAGCCCTCCCTGAACTACTGTCTAGCTTTAATGAAATAATGAATATGAAACAGCTTTTTAAACTGAAGAGCATTTTACAAATATTTAATCAGAAATATTCTGCATTGTGTACATATTTAAGTGGCTGCTACGTCTATCTATATGGCAGAATGCTAAGAAAAACTCAAGGCTGGGAAAAAATTCAAATATGTTAATTATCTCATATAAATAAAACGATCATATTGTTCAGTGTAGAACTTAAATATCGGCTGTGCTTTTGTACTAGAGAAAAAAGATATCTTTAAAATGAGCAGTATTTCGACTTTTGCACAACTCATGTTTAACATTCTCTTAAAATATGTTGTTCTCACTTTCTTAATCCAATAGGTGAAAAAGTTGATCCTTTTATTTTATTCTCAAAACTCTCTTTCCTAACATCAATTTCTTAATGTCTACATTACTTACATGATGTATGAGCTGAAATTGCAGAATGGTGGGGGAAATGGGGACATGCCAGGCAGAGAAGAGAGGCAAGTAGGTCAATACTGAAAACAAGAGGGTTTGCCCCAAACCCAAAATACACTATGGATAGGAAAGAGGGAGGCTAACTTTGGAAACCATTGTCTGGCTCACATCACTACTTTTAGCTGTTGCTTTTTAAAGTGGAAAGACGTGCAAAAATTTAAAAAAAAAAAAAGAAAGAAAGAAAGAAAGAAAGAAGGAAAAAGAAAAGGCCAGGCTAGTTCTTTCAGCAGAGGATTAAAATTAAAAGCAGACGGAGACCCAGATAATAAGTACCAATAAAAGCTTTAGCTGACATAGCTTCAATTTACAAATCATTGGCTTTTCCTGGCAGAGCTTGGGGAAGGAGGGTGAGGAAGCATCGCCTACACAGTCTGGATGAGGAAGATATGGAAATCTTTAAAATTAAAGATGCTTTCAACTTTTTAAAACATGATTTATGCTGACCATGATAAAATCTGGGTGAAACTTGAGTCCCTCATGCAGGCTCTGGAAGCCCTGGTAGCTACTAAGTCCTTATGCCTCCCTAGTCATCTCTGATTTTGACATGCATACTTTGTTTAGTGGGAGCCCAATCCACAATGTGCGTGCAAAAGGCATATGGTTTAGAATCTACATGTATTTCAATTTCTTTTTAGAGCATTAGGAGCATTAAGAGGCCCTTGTAACAATATTAAAAGTAAACTGGTAATAAATAAACACTTGGAAGCCAAAGGGTATAGAGATTGATTTATGACAATCGATATTACTTCTCCAGAAATTTTAATGACAAAAATCAGGGTTCACAGGCATGTAAGTACGCTTGTTCTCATCTGTAAAACCTGGAAGACTACCAATTAAAAGGAACAGATGAAACTGCTAGATTTAGAGAGAAGAGTTGAGAGAGATATTTAGTGCCAGCGAGATGTCACAGCATATTAATCAGCATGCATGAGAATTAGATGTGGACAATGAACACAGAATGTCATTCAAGCCAGCAGAAAACCTCCATGTTAAGAGATCCAATACTATACAATGCTGCAATGTAACTCCAAGGACCTACTGTGGGGTCCAAAACGTGGAGACTGTTCCCCCTAAAATAGCTGCCCGCTCCCCCTTTGATTCTGTTTTGGGAAAAGATTTTTCTCTGTATTCTCACTGGTGCAAATCAGAGAACTCTTTCCTTCCAGGATGCAAGTAAGAGGAGATGGGAAAAGTTATCTGCTTACTTTCTCACCTTTTCCCCAAACCCTTCCAGCTACACTATATAGAACTGTGCTTGTTCCGGTTCTCTTAGAACAGTGAAGGCTTTCAAAAGAAGCATTCTCCTATTTCTTGATTTTGGTGGGATTCCCTCAGGCATCTGCCTTTGATCCTTCTTTTCTTTAGTGACTTCACCACCTCACATGGCTCTCTCCCTGCTGATGGCTCTTGAAAATGACTTCATCTTCCAACCTCTTCATCTGGCTGCCCATGTGACATCACCTTTGGAACCTGGCTTCTCATCTGTTTTTGTCAACTTGGGAGTTTCCTCTCATTTTATCTCTTTCCTTCTACCAAATCTTATCTGTTCTCACTCATATGGTGCAACTCCAGCCTCATTCTCATCCCTCTCCTCTCATCCCCTAATCTAGTCCTCTGCCACAGAAGCAATTACTATTGCCAGGTTCTCTTGTATTTGTCTTCCCGTAATTTAAGATGAAAAAACTGAAAGGGAACAAAATCCTAAATGTCATAAATTTTACTGTTAGCTTCTTTTCACCTTCCATATTTGAGAAATTTATTTATTTCCTAAACATTAATCCTTAACATTTTCATATGGTTCGTCTTCCCTATATGTGAGTTATTTTCCAAGTGTCTTTGCCTGGACCTCTCTCAGAACGTGAACTAATACCCATGAACTATGTTTGCTTATAAGAATGCGGAGTCCCACCTCTCAAGCCCAGGGAAGAGGAGGAACTATTTAAAAGAACAAAGCAGAAAAAAACCCCATCCCTCAATTTGTTTATATAATTAATCTATCTTGAGAAGTATCCCTTATTCCAATGTCAGCAGTCACTAGAAGAACCACAGTAAGGAATCAACATCTAAATGACAATAGTTGTCTCAAGATCACAGCTGGGGAGTGAATTTAAATAGTTGGATGGACAGATAGATGGGTAGTTGGATAGAAAGAGCCAATCAACTGTGAAGTGTTACCAAGCCCTAAAATCATATTTCATTGGATGGGAACAACAGAAGCCTGATTAATGCATGTGGGAATTTCATGTCAACGTTATACCAATGGCCTTTCAAGGGCCTGCTTCTTCTCAGGGCTCTCGGAGTCCATGTGAAATTGGCCAGTACAAGATTTTAGGGCTCCTTTATATGAATTTCATTCATCTCATGTAGTGATTAAGTGTAGGATAATTGCTGAATATGAAACAGAAGTTTTTCAAATAGTTCTATTACAGCTAGAATTGTCCTGAAAATTTTATGCTAGAAGAGTTAAGCACACACACTTTAAAGCTGCTTTCTATTCAAAGTTTTACTGTCATCAATAACTTACTAAAGGAAGCAACATGAAGCCACCATGAGAGAAGTAAATTGAAAATGGTGGAGAATTGTGCATGCTCCAATGAACGGAGCCACCATGAACCAGTCATAAATTGGTTGACATGTGGGCCTCTGTGGTTAATCTCCCTCTGTGATTAGTATTATGTCAGTTTTCTGGAGGAATCATCAAATATCTTATTTTCTTTTTTTAAATCTCAGAACTGTGAATGGAAATACCAGTTTTCTAATAACTCATTCTTTTGATAGTTCAAACACTAAAGTATAGATCAACTTAGGACTTGGATGCAAGAAGATTCTGAGCTTTCCTAAGAGACAGGAGAACCCATGAAACCACTAACAGCCTGTGACTCCATCATGTGGCCAGTACTACTTGGATAAATCTTGTTAGAAACGCTTTGCTGGGGGTTTCTCAAAAAATAACCCAATCATTTGAAAAGTGCTACTCAAAACCTTTCAATATCCCTCATGGCAAACTAACACAGAACACAGGTTTTTCCCAAAGTAACTGTGATGTAGAGCTTTCTTTCTGAAAGACTAACTCTCCATAGCCAATTTTTTAAAAATCCAGTCTGATGTACACTGACAACTAAGACACCATTAAATCATTATTTTCTCTCTGTCACTGAAGTCTGGTTGTAAAGAAGAACATATTTGAAGAAAATTCTTTTTAACTCAAATAAAAGCAAGGTACAGTTCTGTGAAGTTATTGGCATTCAGGAAGTAGTAGATATATTGCCTCCATTTGAAATTAAATAAAATCACATTCTATTTTGTGTACCTAAGCAAGCCCCCATTTTGTAAAATAAGGATAATTGCATAGTGGGATGAATCCCTAAAGCATAAATATTTAAAACCAACATGCTTAGCTAACCCAGCAGGGTACCACTGTCTTTTTTTTTTCACCAAATTCCTTAAGATGGCAAGAATTGCAACCAATTTGCCAAGAGAGAATAAGAGGACTAGCTGGGAAAGAGGAATTTGAGCTGTTAACCAAAAGGAAGAGGCTAATCTAGAGGGATAGACGGATATGCAGACTCGGAGACTGAAACTAGAGAGATAGTAACTAGTATATTATACTTCTTGAATACAGTGATTCTCCACTTAACCATAATCTAAAATGACACCTTCTTCAGAAGCTACCAAAAGTAGACAGAGGCAGATGGAACAGTCTGCGGTTGGGCTAGGGGGAGGGGAGGGAGGGTGTCATGGGCACCAGCTACTCCTCTGACCCTGCAGCCAAAAGCACAACATGATGAAATACAGAAATAATGAATCCATCAAAGACATTCTAGCTGCTAACCCACTGAGAAGCCCTTGTTATAAAATGGGCTCATTATACAGCAGCATTTTGATCTGGAACCTGATGATTCTACTCAGTAAAATCTTATGTTTTGTATATTATCACCCAGGAGATTCTAGAAACCAGGTTTGCATATGCCATCCAATACATATAAGTCTGAGGAAGAAAAGCCAGACAATTTGGCAAAAGGAAAACTATCTTGGATGGGATCAGTTCACACTTCAATAACACACTTTTGTTCAGAGTCTATTCTGAAACTTGAGAGTTAAGCAGGCTTTTCCCCTCAAACAACTGGAGAAATGCCATATGCAAAGATTTGATACCTCTCTCAAGACAGAAGTAGTCCTCTCCATCCCTCTGTGAAAAAATCTATTTCAAACCAAAACATTTGCTTTTATGCTATTATATAGGTTTATTTTTAAACATATCAATATTTACTATTCTTACAGAAACCACATAATATAAATTACGAATTAGTATTGTGTAGACAGTATTTTCTAGGATGATAAAATCAAACAACTCCTTGCTTGCATAACCTAAGTCTCATTTTTACTCAATGGAAGGATTAAATTTCATTCAGGAATACAAATATTTATAAGATGCATATTATGTTTGTTTATTATGCATTTGGGGTTCAAAGGAGGGTCTTGAAGAGTTATTTGCACACCTATATTCATAAGCAGCATATTTATGTTAGCCAACTGAGGGAAGCAACCTAAATGTGTCTGTTGATGAATGAATAAGTAAAATGTGGTGGTATAAGCACAGAGTGAAATATTATTCCTTAAAATTATTATTATTCCTTGAAAAGAGAGGAAATCCTCACACATGCTACAACATGGATGAGCCTTGAAGACACTATGCAAAAGGAAATAAGCTAGTCACAAAAAGGCAAATACTGCATGATTCTACATATATGACATATCTTAAAGTAGTCAAATTCATAGAAACAGAAAGTAGAATGATAGTTACACCAGGGGCTGGGGAAGGGGGAAATGAGGAGTGGTTTTTTAATAGGTACAGAGTTTCAGTTTTGCAAGATGAAAAAGTTTGGAGATCTGTTGTACAACCATTTGAATACACTTACCACCACTGAAACAGACACTTGAAAATGGTTAAGATAGCAAATTTTGTTATGTGTTTTATCAAAATTAGACATTTTTAAATTCTTAAAACTTCTTAACTTCAGCATGCATTAGAGGTATCTATAAATTAAGGGCCAGCAAACTCTTTTCTGTAAAAGGAGTATAAGGTAAATATATTTTGGCTGTGCAGACCACAGTCTCTGTTGTTACTACTCATCTCCCCATGGTATCATGCAAGCAGCCATAGACAATATATAAATGAATAGGAATGGTCTTGTTACAATAAAATCATTAACCAAAACAGGTGGCTGGCCCATAAGCCATAGGTTTCTGACCCTTGCAAAAGTATTATCTAAATAAAAATATATTCATAATCATTTTGTAAAAATTTAAGTCTCCTCTACCCAAGAATTGGGAGTGAAATATTCTGTCCCAGAATCTATGATTAGAGCAACGGGAACAAGACCAAGCTGACTCAACAAGACCAGCACTTACCTGCATTAAGAGGAAAACACTTCACTGACAAAGGACCTGTTAGCTCTGTCCCAGTGTCTACACTTCTCTACAGATGAACTTAATTTCAGACGCTAACAACTTAGAGGAAGAATATTAAAAATATTAAGCTGGAAGAGAAACTTCGTAATCATCTAGTACCTATTTCTCCTTTAGTGATTGAGAAAATTGCAATGGACTTACCAGGACCTATCCAAGCTGGCGTAGGCAAGGCTGGGGGCAGAGGGTACAGCCATCCCAACTCTGAGGTCATGCTCCTTTCTCCCTGTTTACAATCAGGAGCAGCAGCCGGCCAGACACCAGGTCTGTAAGTCATGTTTCATGGCTGCTATTCCAAATGGTCTTGGCTTAATCCTGAAACTAATTTTTGTCATTTGCTGAATTCAGGGGGGAAATCAATAAAGATACACAGAGCCCCAAAGGCCACACCTCATGAAATTTGAATATGAAAGCAAGGGTGTAATTATTTGTTCCCTTCCCAATAGTACCATATGGAAATGGCATGTTTTTCCTATGACATTAAGGTAGTATAAAGAAACAACCACCCAAGGTAAGGTTTAGCAACTTGATTTGATCTTCTTGGGGAACCACAAAAAAACAGGGGCCCTAGTTAAACAACCAAAACAAACATACACCAAAAACTAACAAATGAAAATGGAGAGTTATGAAACAGATTAAAGACTGTGTTAGCTTTACAAAAGGAACTTTCACCTAATCAAAAGAGCTCAAGCCAGTGCCTAGGATTTTAGCACTAGAAGAGACAGAAATGATAAGGGGTCAAACATCCTTCCCTTTTATGTATGAATTAAATCAAGTCCTGGAGTCAAGGCATTGCTTAAGCAGGCACGGTAGTGTTGGTCTACTGTGTGGACCCACACCTGAAATTCTCCATGCTCACTCAACACAACTCATTGGGGGGGTCTCAGCCGTGCCCTTGGCACTGCTCTGAAGCAGAACTCCCTTGGAAGCCAGAAAGCTGGATGGCCCAGGCAAAATGGAAAGGCTTTTATCTCAGAATGAGGAGACGGCTGAGTGGTGATACTCCTGCATCACTTGGCATCTCCAGCTCTCATGGGACCTGCCCTCAATTGCTAAAAGAGGCTGACCTCTGGCAAAGACCAATGATTTCCGCAGTAATTAATGATACTGTCAAATTAATTAACCCAAGTCTTTGTCCACAGGAAAAAAAAACCACTCTAATGTCAATACTGCTGTTTACTAGTCCTTGATCAAGCTCTATACACCCAAACCTTCAGTCAGGACACATGAACACCACTGGCTGATGACCCCAGAGAGGCCCAACCTATTAAGCCATTTGTTAATAAACCTTCTCACAGTAACATATCCTTTGATAACAGGACTTTAGCAAATTAACAGCTCTCCAAATCTAACATGATATTTAAAAGACACAAGCCCAAGAATGCCAGTGTGTATCATTCATATTTCTTACAACACGTTTTCGATACCCTTTTGAATTATGGTGATGAAAATCTAGACAAATGCTGTAGGATTTCATTAAGCCATTTAATAAATGGCCCTCATTAAAACTCTGGTTCCCTTGTCCTTGTCTATAAGGACTCTGACTCATAATAAATGCCCACGTATACATTTCCATATTATCTCTTTAGAGGATTCTAAACTATTTTCTTACACCTAACATGGCTTTTATTCCATTTAGAATAATTACCCTCCATCCCATTTCTGACTTTCAAGAAAAACAAGACATTTAATTGACCACAGGAGGACTCTCTCAAGGGCATCAGACTGCAAAAGCTCTTCTGTGAGCTCACAACTTAAGCTGATGTAATCTGCTACAAGAAGCTGACTTCTATTTTTAAATCATACCGTTTTACTCTGCCTTCAAAGGGCACATATATCACACGTTGTAACTGCTCATAAAATACTTCGTGGTGTAGTCTCCCGTCCATTTCCCTCCTGGGGTGAATCACACTGTCAGGAGGGGCTTCCTACTGCTTACAGCCATCCAGCCCAGCACATTTAAATTCATCCACCATTTCCTATTATTTGGTCTTTAGGAGAATAGCTACATATGGTCACACTCTCCAGGTGTCTTGTTTATCACGGTAATTTTGACAAGGAACAGATGACTAGCAGAGTCCTTCTTGAGGGTTGGGATCAAGCTTTTCCACCTCTTTATACTTCCATCCCCAAATATAGGCACTTAATAAATGCTTATTAGTGTTGCTGCTGAGAGATCTGTCATCAGGCCTAGGTGCTTCCAAGGGTGTAAGAATGAAAACAGATTATTTGCTTTGTTTAAGTTTTTCATTCATCAGTTTGGTCATACCCACTGTGTGTTATTTGAAAGTTGCTTAGCACTTTGAAAATACTATGAGAAAAGCCTTGGTTGGAAGGGAAAGTACACGATTTTGCTATTTGTTTATTTATACTTATTCTGCTCATTTCTAAGAGGAAGGAAGACTCTATGATTAAAATACTGCTGCTGTGAAGTGCAAGAGAGGGCAGAACATATACTTCCCTGGTCTATGTGCGTCTTTGTTCCGTGACACCCCATGTCTCACCTGGATTTGTTTGTTTGTTTTAATGTTTTTTTTTAATTTATTTCTAGGAGAGAGACAGCATGAGCAGGGGAGGGTCAGAGAGAGAGGGAGTCACAGACTGAAACAGGCTCCAGGCTCTGAGCTGGCAGTCAGCACAGAGCCCGACGCAGGGCTCGAACCCACGAACCGCGAGATCATGACCTAAGCGAAAGTCGGACGCTTAACCGACTAAGCCACCCAGGCGCCCCTGTCTCACCTGGATTTGTATAAAAGTCTCCCAGCAGCTCTCCCAGCTTCAAGGCTTGGGTCCTTTCAATCCCTTCTCTAGGGATTGAATCTCTAGATTACCTTCTGGGGGAGCTAGTGAGAACACAAAGGTGATCATGCTTCCTTTGAAAGCTCCTCGTATGTGTCCCCATGATACCTACCACGTGCTGCCACCGGCAATGGTTCATCATACTGCATCAAGTTTACCTGCTTGATCCCCAAGTGACTACATTCTTTGGGTGAAAGAATAAATGAATGAATGCACACTAAGTATTGCAACTAGGGAGAAATCACATCTGTGAGGATAAATTACAATACTGTCTCCTTGTAAAGTGTGAAACCAAGGAACTGAATTTATTGAAAAATACCACGTTCGTTCAGGATTCATCAGTTGAAATATGAAGGTGACAGCTAGCTCCACAGAGACTGAAATTCTCCTTCCCACAGTGACACCTAAGGAGCCACCCACAGCCAGACCCCTCTCCCAGAGGATACAGAAATGTGTTTCAGTAGCATGTTTCTGAGAGATAAATGGAGACTCTGTTTAAAGTGGAATCCCACTGGGACAAAACACTAAAGCTTGCTCACAGTTAAATTTTGTGTTATAAACTCCAAGCAAACAGCACACTCCACAATTTAAATTCATTCCAAATAAAGCAGCAAGCCACAAGTTCATAATGTTACTTCTTACCTGCAAAACCATAAGTCAATTCCAGTTGCAGGTGGTGGCAATGCCCTATCGATCTGAGAAACAGTGGGTCTGGAACTTCAAGCTCAATGGCTGGAATCTACCATCTGATTTGAGAGCTAACTTGGGGGCCAGGTGCTGGTCTGGCCCTGGGGTATGCCAGTGAAAGATAAATCTGGTCCCTGTCCTCATGGACAGTCCTGCCTAATCAAATATACACTTTAATACAGACTTCTTAAACAAAAAATTCTTTCCCTAAATTCCAAGTACACCATGTTCAGCTATTAAATTAAATCCAGGACACATGGGATTGTAGAGTAAGGCATTGCTTCAGCTACTTCTGCATGGCAAAAGGATTTTTTAAAACCATGTTTTCCAAAATCAACAGATGGATGACACTAAAGAGTAGGTAATGTTTCAACATTTAACCCAAATGACGAAGTGCTTGGTTTTTATTTCATCCTTACACAGCTAGTAACCACCCTCCAAAACAAAACCAAATAAACATAATTCCACGTGAAATTCTGCCTTCCAGAGTAATTGTATGTTTGTTTTTATTTACATGGCACAAAAAAAGCATTCAATATAGGTTTGTTGAATAAATAAACCACAGGACAGGTATTACTATGAAAATGATGGGCAATTTTAGATATGTTCTTCAACTTCCTTTTTTTCTTTCCTCTTAATGAAAAAAATTATGCATATTTTCTAGGTTTCTGACTTTCATTTCCTTGTCTGACCTCGGACTTGTTACTTAACCTAGGTATCATTTTCTGTATCTTGATTATTGTGAGGCTTAAAGGAAATAATAAATATAAAATGACTGACACTATTCCCTGCAGGTACGGTCTTGTTTGTTTATTTTAACTTCTCTACTCCATCCTCCTCCAATCCCCAAATAAAGTGTCAAAGACAAACCAAATTACAGGCCTGATGAGAAAGTCAGGAAATTTCTCATGTAGGCTGGGCCTTGATTTTCTCTCTTCTAGAATGAGGGAGTTTTACTAGTTCATGCCTTTTCAGTTCAGATTTCCCATGAATTCAGAAATACGTCTTGCCAAGAAGTTAGATGCTGCTACTGCATTAAGGTTATCTACAATCAAAATAAAATAAACCCTGATTCCCTTCATAGAGAGGAATTCCAAATTGCAAATGAAAATAAAATTTGGCTTTTAAAAGATTTTGTATCAGTTTAATACTAGGCCAAGAATTGGTGACCCTATTTTTAAGCAACAGAAAGTCCCTCCTTTCCCCTATCACACAGACACACAGACACAGACACACACATAACCTCGTACACACTAGCAGGGTTTCCTATTTACAACTCCACATGATGCACCTAAAAAGAAATCTAGGGATTTTAAGCAACATCACTAATTATAAATGGATGACTTGAAATGAATAAGATAATTGACACAATATTATGTCAAACCTAACATTTGTTTGATTTTTTTCTTTCACACCCTGAAATACATCCAAATCAACCAAACAAAGAACTACCAAGATTGTACACAAGTCACTGCATATTCATAAATACTCAATGTATGACTGCCACCTAGTGGTGGGAAATATCTTTGTATGGCCAAATCTCCAAACAGCTAAATTGAAGCAAGATAAGTAAAAAACCAAGGGAACATTGTTCTTCTGCTACTCACCAGTTATCTCAGGGAAATTTAAGAGCATAACCACCTCATCAGCTATTTATTTTCCTCAAATTTCTGAAGTGGTCTATTGCAGATGCCACATTAGTTGATCCCACAACCAAACCCCACTGCTTCTCAACCACTTCACAAAACAAAGGAGAATTGTTATTCTATTAATTTTAATACTCATTAGCAATTTGAAAAGATTTCTCCAATACCCTGTCCTCACTTTCCAGTTTCATTTGATCTAATTTTGATTTTTAGTTATGCATGAAAAAGCATTTTAAAGTGACAATCTTACAAAAAGTGTACATTAGATGAAAATCCAACTTCAATTAGAACCAGTTACTAAATCCCAGCAATTTCCAGCTGTCTCTTCTATTTTACCCTTGGAGAATTATATATCACATTAATTGGTATTCTGTCACATAAAAAGACACTGGCGATGATTAATTGCATCCTTGGTGCTTTTGAGTTATGTCTTCTTCACTAGAGTGACTCAAATCACACCTCATTACCTTCCAGCAGGTACCCCTCTTGGTAACCTTCATAAAATCTCCTACCTTCCTGAACTTCTCCATTTGCTTGTAGAGGTCTGGATCAAGCTCCTGTGACACATCCTTCATCCATAATAATGCCCCTCTGTATTCAGTCCGGCACTGTTCCATGCGATTCACCGTCAGCCAAGTGTCTGAGATGGCCCGGTGCCGAAAAGTCTCCACTTCTTGGTGAAATCGACACAAAGGATTTCTCAAGGCCAACCTAGTTAAGAGGATAAAGCCATAATCTTGAAACTAAGCGGGCCAGCAATTTGCATTCTTGACAGTTTACCAGTCTTGAATTCATGAGCCTAGACCGTGCCTTGAATATAGACAATGCTGCAGAAGTATTTGATGGATTAGAATTGAAACGTATGAACTGATGAGTCCAGCAGAAATGATTACCCATGTATTGATCACTTAGATAACGGTTACTTGAATGTCCCATTGGGAAATATTTCCAATAGTACTGTTGGGTGGTTGCATGCCTAGGCAAAGAGTACCTGTCTGAAGCTGGAACCAATCCTGCGTTCATGGAGAAGGGTCAAGGCCTAACCATTTCCCATTTCTATTCTTGGCATTCCCTGCTTCTGCTCCTCTGAAACTTGGCTCTTTGAGAAGGGATGGACTTGTATTTCACTAGGGTCTCCCTGGCTAGGTTGGATTACTCTCCAAATGCTATCTTCTACTTGCTCCAGTCACAGAGAATGAAGAATGAATAGAAGCATTTTCAAATGGTCTAGGAAGGGAGAGAAGCACTGAGGTCTACTGTGTTAGGTACATTCTGATAGGTTATAGGATTGAGCCTCATAAAGAGACAAAACTTGAGGATCCTACCAGAAATGAATGTATATCATACAATCAAGGGTAGAAAATACCCACTTGATTAGCTGTAACATATCATCATTTAGTAAGCAAAAAAATGTCTGAGGCATATCAAACTTAGGATGAAATATTTTACAGGGAAGGGAAATACTGCTTCTTCCATCTTTCTACCACAGATGAGTAACATTACATGAATTACACTGTCATCGTCCTAAGATATAGTTGTTTGCATGAAGCTGCAAGGCATAGGTTCAAAACATAAAGATAAGATGAAGAATTACATTTCAATTGAAATGCAAACTTATTTAGCTGAAAGGGATAGTGGTATTAGCGAGGTGAAGTCAGTGCTTGGCATCTCTACCAGCGTCTGCAGTGCCTCACATGTGCACATCACTGGAATATTACAGATGGGGCAATAAACAGTTTAAAAAAAAAAACCCTTTTTTATTTTCTCCAGTTTTCCTCTTTTCTGTAAAGCATTGTTGTTAAATAGTCAGCATTTCTCTAAAAGTAATTTGCTCACATCATCCTACCAAAGTGTTGCAGGTGGTTTTCAGACATATTATGGTGCCATAAAGTAAGCTTGTCCTTTATCACCATTGGATTAAATTTAATACCCACCTTTCATCAAACTGAATGCACAGTTGTAGCAATGACTATCAAATAAGTCAGTAAAACAAATGCTGGTGTGAAGGTTTATAAAACTGGAGACTTCTATTTAAAGAGAGAAAGAGTCCTCAGCTGTCCCCCTCAGGATCCTTTTCATTTTTGGACTCCTTTTTCTCTTCCCTTGGACCCTGCCAATTTCCCTAAACTGGCTGAAAAAGACTCTTATGAATAAAATATTCTCAATTTCTTTGACTGTTGTAAGGTTAGACAGAAACCTTTGAAGAGGTAATGACATGGTGATAGATGTTAAAATCTTGAAGAAAAGAAAAAAGCATACAAAATCACCTCATTTTTTTTTCTGTAACTGCTTCATATAAGATTAGAAAGGTGAAAACCGGTTCACTTGTGGTACCAAGGACTGAGTCTAGACCAACGAAAAACTCAATAACCAGAAATACCAAGCTTCAGTGAAAGACTGGTACACATTTTCATGGATGAAAACCTACCCAAGGGGAATAATTAATAAAGTACCTAAAGGTCTACTCCAAAGACATTGATCCTTTAGTAGGAAAATGTGGAAGTGACCCAAGTAATAAACAGAAAGGCTCAGGTTAAGCATATCACGGAATGCCCCGGAATACAATGCTATAGATATCTTTTAAAACGTATACATGGACAGCAAAAGGTGTTAGGGTTATTTGATCAAAAAAATCAATGATCAGCAAGTAGCACTACAAAAAAGAAAAAACCTGTCTGGATGATGTTTCTATTAAAAATATATCTCGGCATATTCTAAATTACATCCATTCAAGATCTGAAACTTCAACTTTGTGAAAGTTTTAGGTCATCCCCTACTGTGTTCACCTTTGGGAGGACTGGTTTGGGTGTCATGTGCCCAGTCAGCAGCTGAGTGGTGTGAAACCAGAGTCCCCGTGCAGGAGGTCACCTTCCAAATCTTAAAGTTGTCCAGGCTGCATTTAAATTATGGATATAGTGCATTTTGCTAGTTTATAGTGAGGATGCTTTGAAGTACTCTTTGCATTGTTTCTGTTGATTTCTTTTACGGTTTTTGTTTATACCCAAAGGTTAGACTATATAAACTTAAGGTACCATATGTGTGTTCTGGGAGATAATTTGGTACACAACTCTGAGAGGGTGTAACTGGAGAGCCCTATTATAAAATAATTATGTGATCAGGAATGGTAACTCTTACAGTGACTGTGTCCAGGGATTTGGCTTGGTTTCCCATAAACTGATGTAAGATTTGGCATACAGGTTAAGTATAAGAATTTTTCCCATTGAAACTAGTGGTAAGTATATATTTAACATATGAGAATATACTCTTTGAAAGATTTATTGAGAACCAATTATCTTGGTAAGGTTGGGAAAAGTATATACACATAGAAAATGTCTATCAAAGCATTAAAAGTGGGTCATCTCGACTAGTAAAATTGTAACCGCTTTTTAATTTTCTCCTTTGGATTTGACTGTTTTAAATTTTTCCTTCAGTAGTATTATTTTTACAAGATAAAATGATTATAAATAAGACCAAAAGGTGCAACGGGAAAATGATAAACACTTTTCTCGGAAGACAAGTATAGAACTATTGGATGTGGCTTCATTCAACTATGAAAGTTGGCACTGCCCACAAAGTCAGGGTCCAGATGTATTAGGAAGAACCAGCAGAAGCAACACGCCCAGGAGAAGGGCCACAGGAAACTGACACCTGTGGTCTCTTCCTTCTACTCCACCTCTCGTAGGTTTTCATTGAAACACCTGTGTAACAGGCCGATGGCCTGATCTTGGCGCACGGGGAAGGAAAGAAGGAGAAATTGGGAGAAGAAAATGTTGGACAATTGGAGGAAGTGAAAGTTTTGTAACCTGAAAATTGTTGGAAACTACCTACATGTCTTATTTAGGTCTTGCCTAATATTATTAAGTGACATTTTTAGGCTAATTAGGGACTGGAGGAAGAGGAATGGAGAAGGAGTGTCACTTTCCTCAGGCACTAAATGCAACTATATGCACTGGCTCCTGCTTATTCTACACCAACCATAAAAATGAGTGAGGAGAATGTTAAAAAAATGTCACTCATCTGCCACAATTTCCTCTCTACCAGAGCTTCTCAAACTTAAATGTACATAAAAATCAACGTAGGAAGGGAGGAGAGGAGGGGGAAACTTGTTAAAATGCAGGTTTGGATTCAGCAGTTGTGGGATGGGGCCTAAATTCTGCATTTCTAACAAGCTTCTAGGGGATACTGCTGATGTTGCTGATCCAGAGTCTGAGCAAAATGGTTCCAGGAATCATGCACACCACCTCTCCAAAGTTAATTGGCCTATAGAGAGCAGACAGGCAACCCTTCCACCTGGTCTCATTAGGCTCCTGCTTTAATCAGCTGCTGGAAGGGGACCAGCCTGACTGCTATGGGAAACGCTGAAGGTCAAACATAAGCCTAGGCAGTACTCACAGTGATTGTCAAGTAAAATCCTCCCTATAGACCAGGGGAAATATGAAAAAAAAAAACCTTAAAAATTAATACGGTGGAAAAAATATTACATGTTATCTTAATCAGAGTGTTAAGTAACTACAGATTAATAACTGAAAACAGAGTAGCTCCTCAGTCTCAGGAAAGAAACTTGTAAAGAACAGGAGAGCCCCCTTCATGGCTGGGTAGATCCCAGATTCTCCGCTGATCCCCCAAACGGAGCCCCAGTGAAGGTCACACACCTTTGCTGGGAAGAAAAGCAGAGGGCCTTTCCTGTTGCTTGCATCATCTTTCCTGCTCTGGTTTTGTCTTGGAAGCCTTGGGATCGGAGAAATTTTCCCAGTTCGTTTTCTTCTTGAGATAAGACTGATGAAGAAAAGACCAAAAGGAGCCATGAACAATGAACAGTTCTATTACAGAGAGGAGAGACCCACCACAAGCTCCTCTCTCTTTTAGAGGGAAAGACAGGATGAAATTAAATCCACGTGGCAAGCTACAAGGTAAGCACCTCCCCCTCCCCATTTAACTTTCATGCTGTCCCTCCATTTGCAAAAGGAGAGATCAAATTCACTTGAGTACATCTGTCAGTGCGTTTGGTGCCCTGTAATCAGAACCAGAAAATGACCTCTGCACTGAAAAACTAGCCGATAATGTGCTGCTTCGAGCTGAAATAAAGAAAGTTGGGTTTGTCAACTATGACTGTGGGAACCTTTTGTGGCTGCTTATAACATAGGGCCAGTTTCCTCTGCTTTTTCTCTCTCACTGGCTTTTTGATCTCTGCTTTCAGAGGTACATTCTACTTGACTGCAAAACAATTCCATACCTTATTCATGATGTGGGTTTTTGCTGTAAGTGGGAGTGGGAATTGAGGGTGGGCAGGTAATTGGGTTGATATCTCAGTGGGTTTTTTAAATGCAGAGTTGGAACCATGAATTGGTCATGCCTAATCTTGGCCTTATTTTTAAAGACAACCTCAGGTGGTACTGCTGGTGAGATAGTGATTGTTACAGCTTTCTGCAGATTCATTTGGCAGTAAATATAACATGTCACAGAATTCTATGTATCTTTTGAGATTGTACTTTTGACTGTTAGCACTTTCTAAGGAATTAGTGAAATGGGCACAAAGCTGTACACAGAAAAGTAATCAAAACATCAATATTTATAAAGCAAAACACTTTCTTTCTCTACACTGGGGACTGATTCATCAACGAGTATGTATCCAAAAAATGGAATGGTGGGCTATTATCCAGTTGCTGGTCCCAAATCTACGTTTACCAACAGCTGAGCAAAGAATGGCACTGAGTTCCCTAAATGTTTTCTTTTCAAAATACAGCCCTTCTGTGGACTGACTTTGACCACTACTCTGATTTCACATTTCCTTATTTATGCATTTACACATCATGTGTCTCTAAAAATGCTTTTTGAATGCTATGAGGATTCTTGTCCATTTTCATGAACAATCCAGAATTCCTTCAGAATGCACCCCATTCATGACACAACATCTCCAACAAGAGCATTAGCCAGGAACCACAAATCCAAAGGTGAAGGTTACAATTGTTACTGCTTCCTTATTAATGTGTGACTGTAGTTCACATGAAACTTTCCAGAGGAAGAGGCTTCTGGAATCTACTCTTCCTGAGAACTACATGGCTACCCTCTTTCCTCTCTGGCCCTCAAGAATCATGTTCACTAGTCAAAGTCTGCTCAAAGACTACTTCGCTGTGAAGCAGATGATCCCTGTTTCTCTGTGACAGCAGTGCCCTCTTGGCTTCTGGTATTAGGTTGTTTGTGGTTGGGCACGTGTCTGTCTATCTCATGACACTCTAACTTTCTCAGGACAGGGACCTCATCCAACTATGGACTCCCCAGGCTGAGCATAATGTCTTAGGGTACTATTAAGTGCTCATAAAATTAACTATAATTTTTGCCTTATTATCCTCATATACTTTATTTCACTTTATTTTCCCCCACCACTTCCTGTCCCACTTTATTTCACTTTAAATGCTTATTTGATATGTATGCCATGTTTCTATACAGCTTAAAAAACCCTATAATTATAAGAAGTTTTGTTTTTTTATATTACCTTCTATTCCTTCTCTCTACTTACTGATATGGGACTCAATTCCACAATGAATATATCCCCATGGATAGCAACTTCACATTTTTGTTCATAATAGCACAAGGCTACTGTCACCTTCTTTACCTTGAAGTCTGGAGTCACATATAAATGAACACATTTAGCTTAAGGCTAGGAAGAAACCATTCATGGCACCTAAACAATTACAGTTGGTGAAATGTACTCTTTCCTGAATAAACCTCAGCAGGTTGAAAGCATTTGAAAAATTACTTTTTGTTATTTTATGCACTTGAGGACTAAACCTAGGGTGAGGACAGGTTTGCGTTTAAGAGCTGGGTTCTAATCAATTGGCAGTGTTGTTCAGAGAGAGGTAGAAAACGTTTGAGCCTCATCAGACTTCAGCGTGAATTACTTAATGATGACTATTATTTTCCAAGAAGGAAATGCCTGTTCTTTAATTTTAATCTTAAAATTCAAATACTGAAATAAATTTAGGGAGCTTTAAAATTCAGGTGCAACATAGGAATCAGATAACTCATCAGTTTCCACTTACAAGGTTTAACCTAACTGGGACGTAGGAATTCAGACACAGATGAACCCTATTCATATTTAATTGCTGATTAGATTTTCAGATGTACCCTAAAAAGGGAACTGAAACCAATTAGATTGGCAGCATTACTTCACTCAGCACAGATTTATGGATGATCTACTATGTACTAGGCACTGTTCTTGCCACTGGGAATATAGAGATGGACAAGACACACAGGTCCCTGCTCTTATGGAGCTTTTGCTCACGTGGCAGGAGAAAGAAAATTTAAAAAAAAATCATAATTACAAACACAAAGCACAAAAACACCAGATAGAGCAATAAGAAAAGGGGCGTGAGAGAAGCTGTTTTGGTCTGGGTGGTCAGGAAAAGCCTCCTGAGCAGGTGACCACTAAGCTGGGCTCTGAATGGCAAGAAAGGAAGAAGGGGGCCACTTTTTTTTTTTTTTTAATTTTATTTAAATCCAAGTTAGATAACATATAGTGTAATAATGGTTTCAAGAGTAGTATTGAATGATTCATCACTTACATATTACAGCCAATGCGCATCCCAATAAGTGCCCTCCTTGGTACCCATCACCCATTTAGCCCATCTCCCACCCAACACCCAAGAAGGAGCTACTCTTAAGATAATTAGGCCAGGAACATTCCAGACAGAGGAAAGAGTGAGAGTAAAAGGCCTCAGGTGGCAGGATGGGTAAGGGCAAAAGCGGGTGGGAGAGGTGAGCTGGGCCAGATCATATAGGAGTTCATAGACTTTGGTATGGAAGTCTGGATCTTGATTCAATGTACATTTTGAAAGCTTTTTATTTTGTAATAATTTTAGGCTTATAGAAAAAAACTGTAAATAGAATACAGAGTTGCTGTATCCCCTTTTCAGCTTCCCCTAACATTAGTATCTTATATAACCATGGTACAATGATCAAAACTAGGAAATTAACATTGGTAGAGTACTATCAACTAAACCACAAACTTATTTGAATTTTACTAGTTTTCCCACTAATGTCTTTTTTCTTCTAGGATCTAATCCAGGATCTGACCTTGCACTAAGTTATCATGATTCCTTGGTCTCCTTCAACCTGTGACAGTTCCTCTGCCTTTCTTGTCTTTCATGACCTCATGCCCTTTAAGAGTACTGGTTAGGTATTTTGTAGTATGTCTCTCAGTGTGGATTTGTCTTACTTCTCACAATTAGACTGGGGTTACAGATTTTAGGGAAGGACACCATAGAGGTGGAGTGGCCTTCTTAGTGCATGATATTAGGGCCAAATGACTAACATACACTGTCACTACTGATATTAATCTGGACCATTTGATTCAGGTGGTGTCTACTGGGTCTCTCCACTGTAAAATTATGATTTCTTTCTTTTGTAATTATTAAAAATCATGGAGGGAAATACATGACACTGTGAAAATACTCAGTTTCTCCTCAAACTTTCTCCCATTAATTGTGCCACCTTTCAGTGAATCTTGCCTGCCACAATTCTTACTGTGGTATTTGCCTATTGGTGATTTTGTGGTTCCCTCATTCCTTCTGTATTTATTAACTGAAATCATTTTATAAGGAAGAGCTGTTTCTTCTCCCCTGTTTGTCTATTTCCACACTGACTTAATGAATATTTACTTTACTTTATTGGTTATAATCCGGAACTACTCCTATTTACTTTGTAACTCAAATTGTCCCAGCTTAGACCATTGGGAGCTCTTTGTGGTGTAAACAATGGGCTGGAAGGGGCTAGGAGATCAGTTAGGAAGGGGATACAGCAAATCAAGCAGGACAGTGGATTCATGATGGTGGCATGAACTAAGATAGTGGCAGTAAAGATGGAGAGAGGAAGGAGACTCTGAATGCTATTCAGGCAACAAAATGGATGAGCATTTAAGACCAACTGGATGTGGGACAGAGAAATGGGCGGGGGGGTATGTCCTGTGTCTTGATTTACTCAGAACTCAAGACTATGGAGATATATCCGAGGAGAAGTCTTAACTTAGTAAACAGTAACATAGAAAATTTATCAAATTCTGCCTCTAAATCGTAGGATTTTGTACTTTCCCACAATAGTCTTAATTAAAAACTAATGAAGGAAAATCATCAATTGTTACTTTGTGATTGCTGGAAAGAGGTCTAGCAGCAGTCAGAAACAGAAAAACTTCCCATGTTCTAGTCTCAGAAATCCAGAAATTATGCTATTAAATCACCTATGAGTGGACATTTGAAAACATATTAATGTTTTTCATACAACTTGATATTTAGCATTTCAGAGATAATCTGTGGGTAATAACTTTAAGGCAGAATCCTGTTTCCCAATAACTCAATCTCTAACATAAAAAATCCTCATGAAGAAGCTCTGTTGTCAAAATATGGTCAAGGAATTACCTATATGTACTTTCTCTCTACATTTTAAGAGGAACAAACCTGGATATAAGAGAGCTAGGGCAATCAAATAAAAACAACCCCATTTGTTTTTAAAACTCACGCAAGAAACTGAGGAAACTTTTTTTATAATTAGGAAGATAAATGGCATGTACTTATCCATGGGAGACCCAATATAAAGTTCTTATTATAGTTATTTGCACTGAATGATAAACAACCTATGTAAAGGGTTTCTGATAAAATTATTAGAGACCCTCCTTCCCACCAATTAAAGACCAAAGACAGACACTCCTCAATAGTAATTTACTTGTCTCACTTCCTAAACATATGAAATGATATATTAAGGCAAAATATCCTATTTTTCATTGTTTATCTCATCAATATGTATACTTAGGGCATACTTACAACATATTCTCTTTTGATAGAGTACAATTGCTTTAGACAAGTCCAAACAGGTTCTCTGAATTGAATGAAACAGCTATAATAAAAATACAAAATATTAAATAAAACAGATAGTAGTGAAATAAAAATTATTATATTGAACATAACTATAGTGTTTGATTTGCCCACTAAAAATAAAACTGCAAGCCAAAGTATGCTTGGTGTTACATGGTATACTGTGCAGGAACTATGACCAGGGTCTTTAAATATGCTCATATTATTCTGTATTTATTGGAGTTCATCATCTCTGTGATCTGAATTAAGATCTCCAGAACAATAATTTCCTCCAGACTACTGAAATAATAGCTGAAAAACAGAAATCCTAAATGAAGGCCCCAATTAGAAGACCTGGTAAACCAGAGACCCAATATTCATTCATAATTGAATTTATTTCCTATCTCACTTGATGTCTTTTTTCAAATATGGATCCCTCAATTAAGCATCATATTTAAAACACAACATTGGCTTATTTTGTGATCCTAATGCATTCTATGGCATGCTTAAACAACTCTATAAAAAGCCAACAAAAATCAACCAGCTGAATATTTAATATAGAAGACATCTGGTAAAATGGAGTTTAGCTAGTAGCCCTTATCACTCATTTTCCCAATAATTTCATAAGATATACCGATAAGAAACCTAATGTAATGCCAAGGCCATATCAGAGGAAATTAAGGGAAAAGCAGGTGGGTGATACTGAGAAGAATGTAACTAGATTTTAACTAATGGTGGTCCTGGTCTTTGGTTCAGAAATCCAGACAAGCTCAAGAGAAGATCAAACAGCTACTTCACACTGTCTCTACCCTCTGTCCACCAACTCAAAGCCAGGGCTGGTCTCATTTGGAAAACGTGGCAAATATTCTGCCTTCTGATGAGCCACCTAATGAGGCAGAGCAAAACTTTCCCTTTCTCTCTTTTAGCTTATTGGCCATGATGATGTAATAGTTATGTCTTGGTATTATGAAGCACTTCACTATTTGAGTTAAAACAGAGAATCTGTGTCATAATAAACATGACCAATTATCTAATAAAAATAGATGCATGTATATATACTTAAAAGATTAAAAAACCATTCCCGAAATGCTTTACATGATAAAACCTGGTCATGAAGAACATAAATTTTGCTAAATCTTATTTCATTACACTGTATCCTCTACTTAGGGGAGAGAGAAAGAGAGAGAGAGAAACAACTCTTTACCATAAAACAAAACAGAGAATCAGCAGTCTGAATCTCTTCCTTAACAAATGCTTGATATCAGGATTCTGGGTCACAAACCACCAACACATAGTAATTCCTGAATACAGGAGGAAGAAGTTCAAAAAGTATGTTCAGGAGCTGTTCTGATGTCACTGTTCATTTTTTTAAATTGAGGTATAAATTAGATGCAATTGGGGTGCCTGGATGGCTTAGTCAATTGAGTGCGTGACTCTTGACTCTGGCTCAGGTCATGATCTCATGGTCCATGAAATGGAGCCCCACATCAAGCTCTGCACTGACAGCATGGAGCCTGCTTGGGGTTCTCTTTCTCCCTGTCTCTCTGCCTCTCCTCCAGTCATGCTCTCGCTTGCTTCTCCCAAAATNGAGAATCTGTGTCATAATAAACATGACCAATTATCTAATAAAAATAGATGCATGTATATATACTTAAAAGATTAAAAAACCATTCCCGAAATGCTTTACATGATAAAACCTGGTCATGAAGAACATAAATTTTGCTAAATCTTATTTCATTACACTGTATCCTCTACTTAGGGGAGAGAGAAAGAGAGAGAGAGAAACAACTCTTTACCATAAAACAAAACAGAGAATCAGCAGTCTGAATCTCTTCCTTAACAAATGCTTGATATCAGGATTCTGGGTCACAAACCACCAACACATAGTAATTCCTGAATACAGGAGGAAGAAGTTCAAAAAGTATGTTCAGGAGCTGTTCTGATGTCACTGTTCATTTTTTTAAATTGAGGTATAAATTAGATGCAATTGGGGTGCCTGGATGGCTTAGTCAATTGAGTGCGTGACTCTTGACTCTGGCTCAGGTCATGATCTCATGGTCCATGAAATGGAGCCCCACATCAAGCTCTGCACTGACAGCATGGAGCCTGCTTGGGGTTCTCTTTCTCCCTGTCTCTCTGCCTCTCCTCCAGTCATGCTCTCGCTTGCTCCTCCCAAAATAAATAAACTTGAAAAAAATAAATGCAATAAAATGCACACCTCTGGAATGTTCAGTTCTGCAGGTCTACAACTGCCTACACTCTTCTCACCACATCCAAACTAAGAAACCAAAGACCATCTTCTATGCTGCGCCAGTCACTAAAAGACTTGCCATCACAGCTTACTTCTGTCTGTTCTTAAGAGGTGTTTTTGAGAAAATGATTTTATTAACAACCAATTTTGACACATATGTAAACTTAGTGCAACATTTCTATATTAACTCCCCCATAGATTATAGTATTATCTATCCGTTATTATAACTTGGCAATAAACTTTTCTTGTGCCGGCAGAACAAATAGTTTGTTATATACTAGCGTTTTGTGGATAGCTTAGGATAAGAACACATCAAAATGGTTTGCACATCATTTATGTATGTTTTATTATAGAATCCATGCTCTCTACAAATATCAACACTAGTTTAAACATATTTGTGACAAACACCTCTGCGTGTAACATTATTAGCCTCAGCTAAGTACTGTGGATGTTATGTGCCTAGGACAGCAGCTAATTTGATTAAAGTACAGTTGTTTCAGTAAAAATGCTGCAAGAGGCTAATAAGCGTAAATATAAAATCATCATATTTTGTTTAATGAACTAATAATTACATGTTGAATTCCTTTTTGAATAATACTTATATCTACTATGTTGTTAAAAAGAAAAAAACAAAGGTACAAGATGTGAAAAGCATATGCAAGTTATAGTCATTAAACTGTATGCAGAACACTAAAATCAGAACACGTGCCTCCTGGCTCCACTTTTCTCCACTGTAGCAAACTCCATTAGAACATCCCCATCAAACCCAGCTTCAATTTGAACACTGTCAGGGGAAGGGCTGGGAACTAATATTTATTGCATTAACATGCACACTGATTCAGTTAGTATTTACTGAATGTGTACAGTGTGTCTGGCTGAGGATACTAAGGTGAATGAGGCTGACACAAAACATGATCTCTTAGTGGAAGTGAGGCAGACAAATACATCAACATTTAGGATAATTTCATGAAAGATACATACTATGAACAGGGGCCCTAGGTCTGGTTCTCTCCTCAGGTGCATAAAATGAATTATCCTTCTCCCACATGACAGACCTTCCTATACAGTCAAGAACTAATATAGGTCTCCTTAAACCTCTCTGTTCCAGTATAACCTTTTTTGAAATCCTGAGCTTTTTACTTTAGTCCCATTAAATGTTCAGTTCATGAACTTTAGCTTATACATTTGTTTGTTTGTTTTGAGTGAGTGAGAGAGAGAGAGAGCATGAGTGGGGGAGAGGGGCAAAGGAAAAGGCGGAGAGAGAGAATTTCAAGCAGAGCTTAAGCTCCTGCTGAGTATGGCGCCCAAAGTGGGGCTCAATCCCATGACCCTGGGATCATGACCCGAGTAGAAATCAAGAGTTGGATGCTCAAAGAATTGTGACACCCAGGCACCCCTAGCTTATATGTTAAATTTAGAGATCATTTTGAATTCTTATCAGGTCATGTAACATTCCTCACAGAAGTGATTAGCATGCTTTTTAAATTTTAATCTAAACTATTGGCAGAATATCCAGCAAGACAGGGAGTTAGTGGGTCTTCTACTAGTTATATTAGTATTTGGGAATCAACCAGATAGGAAATCAGCTTACTGTATTATTAACTAGTCTAACTAAATATCTGCTTAGTTAATTCATTCTAGAATTTTATTAGACTCTACTTTCAGGATCTTGTGTTATCATCTTTTTCTGTTTTTTAGAATGTAAGCATTTGCCTGACCCTAGTGTAATATCACATGCATGTGCAGTGGGTCTCTGATTCCATTAGCTTTTTTCAACAAGCATTTATTGAGAATTTACCACTTGCCATGCAATCCAGCCATGTGCTTGAAAAACTAATTAACTGAAACATACTGGTGGTTACACAAGAATTGGAAGGTTTTTAAAACATATACTGGGATTGGGGTGCCTGGGTGGATCAGCTGGTTGAGCATCTGATTCTTGATTTCAGCTCAGGTCACGATCCCAGGGTCGTGGGATGGAGCCCTGCGTTGGGCTCTGTGCTGAGCATGGAGCCTACTTAAGATTCTTTCTCTTTCTCTCTCCACCTGCCCCCACCCCTCCTTTCCCTCGTGCACGCTCGCTCTCTCTCACTAATAAAGAACATATAAGTATATATTCTGGGATTGAATTCACCTCCTCCTAGATTTTCCTCACGAACTAGTTTGCAATATATTTTCAAATACAAAGCTCACCTTGCTCACCCAGGTCAGCACACTCTAGGACTGGGCCCTAGCAAGGGGGCTGAACTAGGGCTGAGAGCAGTAACAACTCACCTCTAGCTTGGCATCCAGGTCTGCATCAGAGGCAACAACATGCTCATCTTCCTTCTTCCCTGTGGCTTTAATAAAGGCTTGCTTCGTTTCCCAATATTTCTGCTGCATCTTATTTACTACAGACTTATCTTGAGTATATCGATCCTGTAAGTCCCAGGGATAACTGCTAGAAATACATTTAAAGAGGAATCTTATTCATGACTTTCATAAATATTAAGCTATTTCAATGTGAACAAACCTATCTCACAATTATGTCATACAACATTAATAAATATATACTTTCTTATGTGGTTATTACACCAAAAATGTTAACCAACTCTTACTCTGAAACCTTAAAAGTCAATAAGGAAATGAAGTGGCTTTTGCAGGAAATTAAGAAGCTAAACCTTGAAGAGTTTAGCTACCAGCAGGTTGGGACACACTCCTTTTCCAAGTGGAGAAAGTAAGGCCAAACCAAACAGCGTGTCGGTTCAAGCAGCCCAGCCAGTTACAGAGGTAAGGCCGGACACCAGTGTTCTCTCCACTCCAGCATTAGAGTCGACGATGAAGTGATGGAAGAAAAGTAGAGATAAGGCGCTGAAAAATAGCAAATTTAAAATGTGTCCTCGAGGTACCTAAAACTGTCAAACTCATAGAATCAGAGAGTAGAATAGTGGTTACCAGAGGCTGGATGGGGTGAGAGGGAAATTGGAAACTGTTACTGAAGGGGTGTAAGGTTTCAATTATGCAAGATGAGTAAATTCTAGATATCTACTGTACAACACTGTACCTATACTTAACTGTCGTGTATACTTAAAGTTGTTAAAAGGGCAAATCTCATGTTAAGTCTACTGTCTTGCCACAGTCAAATGAAATTCAGAAAAATAAAAAACAATTTAAAAAATATTTACTAATTTCTGCTATTAAAAATTTAAATTTTTCAAAATGTTTACTTATCTTTGAGACAGAGTGAGAGAGGAACAAGGAAGGGGCATAGAGAGAGACATGCACACAGAATATGAAGCAGGCTCCAGGCTCTGAGCTGTCAGCACAGAGCCCGACGCGGGGCTCCAACTCACAAGCCGTGAGATCATGACCTGAGCCAAAGTCAGATGCTTAACCGACTGAGCCACCCAGGCGGCCCTAATATGAAAATTTTAAATTCTTAAACATAAATGTTTAAAATACATATAGGAAGAAACCATTCTTTCAGGAAGGACACAGTATATGTAAAAAAGAAATCAGAAAAAGAACAGATGAAATCAAATTCTGTAAAAGAGCACCTCAAATATCGACAGAAATGTCGCCATAGTGCTTCATCCCTCCCCATGTTGTCTACACCCCCCTCCTGCCTAGAGTTCCTACTGCATAGGTGCACACAGGACCCCTTGTTTCTCCTCTCTGCAGACATGTGCCTGTTTCCACTACACACTATCACTTCTCAAAATGTGGCAGACTTGAGTCCTAAAACATAAGTTGCTTTACATGATTATAAAATATACCTATACCTTAAAACTTGGTGATTTATACTCTCCTTCCAGAGGGCATTTACAATTATCAAGACATACATTTATTCTTAAAAAGTCAAAAGGGATTTCAGACAACTTCTTTACAATGGTTATCATTACAGGAGTAGGATTTGATGGACTTTAATGCTTTCTGCATTATTTAAAAGTTTCTTTTTATGTGTATAGACTGGTCGAACCACTACACCTGTAGTGTACACCTGAAACTAATTAACATTGTGTGTCAACTAAACTTCAATTAAACATTATTTTACTATGAGGTCACATCAGAGAAAATAAGTGGAAGAATATATAACTTCTATGTAAAAGAGAAAATCTGTCTATGTAATATGTGCTTTAGAAGATTAAAAGAGGGTGCCTGGGTGGCTCTGTCAGTTAAGCATCTGACTTCAGCTCAGGTCATGATCTCACGGTCTATGAGTTCAAGCCCTATATCGGCCTCTGTGCTGACAGCTTGGAGCCTAGAGCCTGCTTCAGATTCAGTGTCTTCCTCTCTCTCTGCCCTTCCCCAGCTCTCTCTCTCTCAAAATAAATAAACATATAAAAAAATTAAAAGACTAGAAGGATATATCCTCCAAAACTATTTTGGGGAAACAGAATTTTTAGAAGTGAGGAATAGAGTGGACTTCTTTGTATTGTATCTTTTACTTACTACTTATTTATTTATTTACTGTGAAGGTCATGGATTAACAGGAAAAAAATTCCATTTTGAAAAAAAGACAAAACCAAAGGGACTTCAGAAATTGAAATGAACACCCCTCACCTCTGTGATTTAACAAATGAGGTATCTTAGGTATCAAATGCTTAAGAAATCTGCTCAAAGTCACACAGGATTAAAATCCAGGCCAGGGCTCATTTCAGTGTTTTCTGCAGCTGCTGCATTTCAGCAGCAAACAGTGAAGTGGCAGAGTAAGTGGGAGAAAGAATTTAGGGAAGTGCCCACTTCTTAGGCACTCTCCTGTCTCTCTTAGGTGCATGACTACCTACTTCTGGGAGTCTGCTGCCAGGATATGACAGTCGGAATGAGGGTCACAGGATGGAGCCTCCCCTTTGTCTTAATGAGGCAAGATGGAACAATTAGGAAAACAGTCTGACAACTCTTGGTTACAGAGCCATCAAATGGGGTACTCAGAGAAACTAGATCCCTTAGCCATTTATTATCTGTTAAAACTCGTTACATCTTAAGACATACAAAAATTCTTTTAAAGTTTGACATTTGAGACTAAAGAAGCCTTGGACCTGATTACTTCTTTACTGAGACAGGAAGGATTACAAACGATATCCTTAAAAAAATTAATAAAAAAATTTAAAGTATATTATAATTAGTTGTACATTTGAAACATGAAAATACACATCATCACAGTTTTTCATGCTACAAATTCAAGAAGATAAAACATGACAAAGATCTACCTGCCTGGCGGGTCATGGGTTCAAAAGGTTCAGAAACACTGCTTGTAGCATGTCTGGAATTTATAAGAAGTTTAATATGCTGCTGAGAGGTGTTACAGGCATGTAAATGACAGTGCTCCCGTTGCCATGACTGCCACATTTTACTCAGAATCATCGTCTTCTAATCATAATCACCTCCTAAGTGTTCATGAAGGTTGAAGTCATAACTATAAATTAATGAGTCTGGGTTTGTGTCCATTCATTATTTTATAGCTGCCCTACATCAAGTTTCCTGATAACACTAATAAGCTACAAATAAAATAGTGCTAAAAAATGTATCAACTTATTACATTTGAAAAACTGGTAGTAAGAAAAGCCATTAGATTCTCAAAAGAAAAGTTATATGTAGACTAATTCCTTAAGAGAATATACATTACATAAGAACTTATAATATTTCTAGTTATTCGGTTTCCATATTTCATTTAGAAAAGACATTGAACTTGACTATACTCCATTTTGGATAAGGGCTAACAGATTATTTACTGCTAATGTGACTCTTGATTTTTCTTTANTCTTTTTCATTTTATATAGATCCCTTTCTATTTACCTATTTATTTATTTATTTATTTATTTTGGTTTTTGTGTTTTGAGAGACAGCGAGCAGAGGAGAAGGGCAGAGAATCTTTTTTTAAAATNGCTTAACTGACTAAGCCACCGAGACGCCCCTATCTTTTTCATTTTATATAGATCCCTTTCTATTTACCTATTTATTTATTTATTTATTTATTTTGTTTTTTGTGTTTTGAGAGACAGCGAGCAGAGAAGGGCAGAGAATCTTTTTTTAAAAAATTTTTTTAATGTTTTATTTATTTCTGAGAGACAGAGTGAGCAGGGGAGGGTCAGAGAGAGGGAGATACAGAATCTGAAGCAGGCTCCAGGCTCTGAGCCAGTTGTCAGCACAGAGCCCAAAGCGGGGCTCAAACCCCCGAACCGTGAGACGATGACCTGAGCCGAAGTCGGACACTTAGCCACCCAGGCGTCCTAGAGAGAATCTTAAGCAGGTTCCATGCTCACTGTGGAGCATGATATGGGACTTGATCCCACAACCCTGGAATCATGACCTGAGCCAAAACCAAGAGTCAGATGCTCAACCAACTGAACCACCCAGGTGCCACTGACTCTTGATTTTTCTATCCAACAGACATTTACTGAACATATACAATGTGCTTTCCTCTTTCATTAGTCTCTCTCACTCTCCCAATTTAGAAAAGACGACAAATTACTTACCATTTGTGTCCTGACATGTTTTCTTCTTCTTCTTTTTCTACTATTGATGATTTGGGGAGAAGGGGCAGGGAAAAAGGATGAGAGGATAAGTTATAATATAACCTGAAATAAAACAAATATGTTTAACAATTAACACTATAATTATATGTTAATCTGATACACATAAAATTTTCCAATCCTAAACTACTTCTAATTGTATTTTAGGGGCCAGACACTATTACTTAGTAACAGTGTACACCGGTGCTGAGAATAGTTTAACACTGGAAGAAATATCCCAAACGAAGTATAAGAAGCAAAAAGGCAGACTGCATGAGAAAAGCAGGTTGCAAAAGACTATATAAAATATGAGACCACAAAATACAAAATAATTGAAGTATACAAATATAGTAATGGTATAAAAAATGCCTCCAAATGATAAACTCTGAATTCCACATGGCAGTTAGTACCGCAGAAATGGTGGGGGTTATTATTTAAGAGGAGTACACAGGGGCTCAACTGTGCTCATAGTGTTCTCTTTGTTAAGCCTGGTGGTGAATAGATTGCATCTACTATGTCTCTTTACAGATTAGAAATATTTCATAAATGTGCTCACTTTGGCAGCATATACACCAAAATTAGAACCATAAAGAGAAGATTAGCATGAGAAATCCTAAACCAGGAAACCCCACCCACCCAACGATCTACTCAAGGGAAATGGAAGGCAGGAAATACAAAGGATCATATGCTAACTGTAGAGTTGGTGGGGAGAGCTATGAGGGTCTATCCTTGCTGGTGCTTCTTAATTTGTTCTGGATCACAGGAAGGAAGAAAAGTAGGTCCTTGGTGCTTAAGTCTCAATCTTGTGGTTGGCCTTTGGCCATGCTTCTGCCTGACTCTGTCTCCTCCCAGGGACTGACCCTTATCCCGAGTTGCCCTTGATACGTGGGCTCTGGCATAAGGTCCTGAACTTGCCAGGGTTCCCCATCCCCTGGGAGAGGAAGAAATTTGTGGAATTAACCACAACCTCTCCAGTATATCAGGGTATTTGCCTAGCCATAGAGAAATAGCTGTCAATTTTTAATTTTCATTTGAAATAAACTCCTTAGGTAGCCATAAAGGAAAACAAAATATTTCATAATCAATATTTCTAAAAAAATGAGCCAACACATTGAAAACAAAACAACACACACACAAACCCACAAAAGGCTAAAATGAGATACCAAGAAGGGTAGAAAGGAGGAAAATGTGACTATTTTAGTTTTTACTGTCCTAATATTGTGTTTTTATCTCATTAGTAAATATGGAAGAAACTGTCTTTATGTCTTTGTCCCTCACTTTCTTGGCCCCACTCAGAAAAACAGCCAACCTCAGGGGCAGAGCAAACCAACCCATCCACATTTGCCTACCAGTTTCTGGAAAGACTGGAGAGCTTATAACCTAAAGGAATGGCCTCTGGCCAGACACACAATGCTGGCTGCCAGAGTGAATGCTCAGCATAGGAATGCTTCTGGCTACTCCACAAAATCAACCCATCTGTGCTCCCTCTGCACCAGAAAAGGTCCTGGCAATCAGTGCCCCTCAACGATTAACTTTTTTTAATGTTTTAACAGACTTAAATGAAAGTGTTAAAATTCCAGGCTTCAATGTGGGGACAGGAGAGAGGAAGGAAGACATTTTGCTAGTGTGTCCAGATGCCTCTGAAATGACAGCACCCAGTAATCAGCATGTCTCTTCCTCCTGGAGGGCATCCAAGTTTTTGGACAAGATTCTTTGGGAATGACATTCATGATGAGTAAGCCTTGTCCTCTACTTAGTAAATCATGAAAAGGCCACTCACTTCTAGTCTTAACACCCACACAACTTCACTGTAAATACACATTTACTTTATTTAGCTTAAAGATTCCAACAAAATTTCTCATGAAAAGATACTATTCAAGGAAACAAAATTATTATAGTCTTTCCTTGAGTCCAATTTCACCATGAACTACAAAGACAGTTGATACTTTTTCTTTTTTAATTAAAACGTGATTATTTTTAATTGTGGTAAAAATATAAATTTATCCTCTTAACAATGTTTAAATGTGCACTACAGTATTAACTACATGCACACTGTTATACAACAGATCTCTAGAACTTTTTCATCTTGCATGGCTGAAACTCTATACCCTTTGAACGATTCCTCATTTCCTCCACTCCCCCCCGCCCCATCCACTGGCAACCACCATTCTTCCTGTTTCTATGAGTCTGATTATCTTAGATACTTCATATAAGTGAAAGCATGCAGTATGTTATTTTTGTGATTGGTTTATTTATTTATTTTTTTTTTAATAATGATAAAGGACATGTTTTATTTTTTTATTTTATTTTNAGCGAAAGTCGGACGCTTAACCGACTAAGCCACCCAGGCGCCCCAGTGATTGGTTTATTTTACTTAGCGTAAGGTTGTCAAGGTTCATCCATGTTGCAACCTATGACAGGTTTTCCTTCCTTTTAAAGGTGGACTAATATTCCACTGTATGTGTAAAGCTTATTTCTTTATCCATCCATCCACTGATGGACATTTAGTTTGCTTCCAAATTTTGGCTATGAATAATACTGCAATAAACAAGGGTGTCCAAATATCCATGTTTTTAAATATATACGTGTCCAGAAGTGGGATCGACAGATCTTAGAGTAGTTCTTTTTTGTTTTTAATGTTTTATTTTTGACAGAGAGCATTCACACACATGCACAAGAGAGGGGGAGGGGCAGAGAAAAGGGGACAGAGGCTCTGAAACAGGCTCTGTGCTGAGAGCAGAGAGCTTGACACAGGGCTCGAACTCAAAAACTATGAGATCATGACCTGAGCTGAAGCTGGACACTTAACTGACTGAGCCACCCAGGCACACCTCAGATTGTAGTTCTATTTTTTTTTATTTTGAGGAACTTCCATACTGTTTTTCCACAGTGACTGCACCATTGTAAAATCCTACCAACAGTGCTCTAAGGTTTTCAGTTTCTCAACATCCTCCAACACCTGCTGATTACCTTTTCTTTTTTTCTTTCTTTTGATAGGAGCCACCCTAATGGATGTGAAGTGATATCTCACTGTGATTTTGATTTGCATTTCCCTGATCACTAGTGATGTTGAGCCTCTTTTCACATGCTTATTATCTATTTGCATATCTTCTTTAGAGAAATGTCTATTCATTTCTAGTCCTTTGCCTATTTTTCAACTGGGCAATTTTGTTATTGCATTGTAGGACTCCTTTATCTAATCTCCATATTAACCCTTTATCTACAGTTTGCAAATACTTTCTCCTATCTGGTAGGTTGCCTTTTCACTATTGTTTCCTTTGCTACAACTTTTTGATTTTTGATCACTGAAGTATTTAACAATATAATATCTCTGTCATGTAATAATAGAAAATAAAAATCACTGAGCAAATGGGACGCCTGGCTGGCTCAGCCAGTGGAGCGCGCAACTTTTGATCTCTGGTTGTAACTTTGAACCCCATGTTGGATGTAGAGATTACTTAAAAATAAAAGCCTTAAATAAAAAAAACCACTGAGCACACTGCCGTTTCTCCCTGGACTTTTAAGCTATTTATGGATTATGATGCCAGTGTTCTTTAAGGTACCGTTTATAGGCCACTTACACTTGAATCAACTGGGTGTTGCCAGGCAGATTCCTGGGCCTCATTCTTTTACCTAATGATGCAAAATCTCTGTGCAGTCTGGGAATCTGCATTTTAACAGGCTTTGTAAGTGGTTATGAGGCACATTAAGTGTGAATACCACAGCTAAATGGCAAACAGGAAAAATCCAGATTTCTGGAAATGTATCTTAGCCTGCTGGATTACAATATGGTAAAACAGAAAAGAAATCATGGGTGGCAAAAAAGGTCAACTCTATAGGGCATATCTAAATGTCTCACGAGAAGGCAGCTGTAGTCAGGACTCACATCTCCAGTCCCATACACCAGGCACAACACACATTTTAAAATTTCCTCACAAAATTCATCTCATCTTGTTCTACCACTTTCTAAATTCACACTGTCAAAATCATTACTTTAAAAAACTCATTATAATTCTCATCCATTCTTTCATTTCAGTCAACAGTCTGGTTTATCAAACATGCACTGCACATCTAATTATATGCACCAGGCACTGTCCTAGCCTCAAGGAACTTACAGTCTAGATCAGCTCTGTCCAGTAGCATACACTATAAGCTACACTAAATGACTGAATAGCCGTGTAAAAAGTAAAAAGAAATAGGGGTGTCTGTGTGGTTCAGTGGGTTAAGTGTCCAACTTTGGATCAGGTCATGATCTTACAGTCTGTGAGTTCAAGCCCTGTGTCAGGCTCTGTGCTGACAGCTCAGGGCCTGGAGCCTGCTTCTGATTCTATGTTTCCCTCTCTCTGCCCCTCCCCTGCTCATACTCTGTCTCTCAAAAATAAATAAACTTTAAAAATAAAAAGTAAAAAGAAATAGTAAAAAATTTTTAAATAATAGATTTCATTCAACTCAATATATCTAAAATATTATTTCAACATATAATCAAAAAGAAAATTACTGCTATATTTTGCATTCATGTTTTTGTACCATCTGAAATCTGGTGTGTATTTTATACTTACAGTACATTTCATTTGAGACTTGCCACATTAAGTGCTCAATGGCCACATGTGGTTAGTGGCTACAGTACTGGACAATGCAGGTTGAGCCATTAAGATAGACATATAAACAAAATTTCCAGATCCAGAAGGCTCTTGAAATTTGCAAGGGACATATAAAAAGATCTTTGTGAACCCCCAAAATCATAAACTCTGCTGTTAAAATATCATTTCTGCTATTAAATACTATAAAGTCTATAATTAGCTAATACTACAATTCATGATTCTGCAAAGGAGGCTATTATCTCCACTTCTACCATGAGACATGTATGAAAGAAGCCTAAAATGAATAGTATCATGTCTCAAGCATTTCAATGGCACAGAGAATGGGGCACCTGGGTGGCTCAGTCGGTTGCGAGTCTGACTTCAGTTCAGGTCATGATCTCGTGGTTCAGTTTGTGACTTCAAGTCCTACATCGAGCTCTGTGCTGTCAGCTCAGAGCCTGGAGCCTGCTTCGGATTCTGAGTCTCCCTCTCTCTCTGCCCACCCCCTACTCACGTTCTCTCTGTCTTTCAAAAATAAACATTAAGAAAAATATTTTTCAAAATGAATGGCACAGAGAAGACTTCCTAAAGTTCTGCCTGTGGCCACACTGCTTTGGGAGATAAGAAAAGCAAGCATCAGGTTGCTCATTATGGACTTGCCATGACATGAGTGCCATGACAAGAAAAAGAAAAGCACAGACACTGTTTTTGTTTTTGTTTTTTTTTGCACAGACACTGTTAAATTCAGCAGGATGTGACCATATGAATGTTTGTGTTTAGCTAAACTCCATCTCCAAGGAAGACAAAGCAGAGAAGCCAATAAGAATTAAGACTTTCTCAAAGAAGTAGGGACCCAAGAGTTAATAGGTCAATAAAACGCACGTTCCTGGAGCACCTGGCTTGCTAAGTGGGTAGAGCATGTGACTTTTGATCTTGAAGTCATGGGTTCAAGCCCCTCACTGGGCGTAAAAAGGGAAGTTCCTAACTTCAGTGTAACAACCCTGATGGTGTGGGGATGGGTTAGTGAGGCACAGCCTCTTTGTACTAATGGGGAAAGATGTCTGCTCAGAGGCGGAACTGCTGCTGAGGCCAGGTTTTTCTCAGGTGACACAAAGCCTACCAACCTAATCCTCCTAGACTTTCTCAGGGTGCACCTTTTAGTAGTTTACCTCACACCAGGAAGTAAGACCACAGATGTTCTCAGCCACACCCATGTGGCTGAGAGGCTATTCTGCCTTGTGGGGAGAACTGAGGGAACAGGAGTGAGGGATACCTCACTGAGTGTTTGTACCAGGGCTCCGGGCAATAATTATGCTTGTTTTTTCTCTATGCTTTTCTTACATGCTTGCTGTGCTGTGTCTATAATTTTACTCACCCATGTGTACAGGCTACAAATTGTGTTTTATTTCCTACAGCCATTGAAAAGCCATTTGGAACACACTGGATGGCCAATACATAAGCCAAAGTTTTTTCCAAATACTCTACAGTTCTCAGAATGCTAGAGCAAGCTTGGGTTAAACAAAGTTCAATGCATTGTTGCAAAGAGGAGTTGGTTTGTCCTCAGATGCCTTAAACCCTTATACTAGAGTCTCCTCCTTGGAAATATAACATGGGGAAGTATTTTCATTCCACATAGGCTGGCTTCAGCTGCAGTGAACATTTGTTCTGGCCCAGAACACTTTTCTAGGAGCTTATGGAGTTAGCTGATGGCACCTCTAATTACATTTGAATTATGCAAAGAATTTAAAAATTATGCAAAGAATTCACAGAGTAAAGGTAAGGTAGTAGTTACATTTCCCTGTATCAGTACTCTGAATCTGGAAAAATATTTCAATAAACTTCCTCTTGAATCACATTTTCTAAGTGTGTTGTGTATCCTGTGCAGTTTTATGTCTCAAATTACCTTTCCAACTTTAGTAGATTTTTCTCTTCCATCAGTGAGCAGTTTTTCTTTTAGATGGAGCACTAGTTGAAACTGAGTCCAGAATCCTTTTTCCCTGTATCTGTACTGAACATATGGTGGTGGATTCTCTTGAATTGTAGATCTGAGCTATTGCCAAATTTGTCATTTTCCCAACTTAGTCAAAATTCCCATTTTTCAACTAAAAATTGTCACTATCTGAGAGCTCCTCAGTACTGCTGTGCACACCAGCACTTAGCTTTCTTTGGGAAGTGGGCCATTTCCCCCCCATAAGAAACATACTTTTCAAGTGATATGGGTGCAAAGTGGTACATTTGCATCCCAGAGTAAAATCACACATTCCCAAACACCAGCTTCATGGCACCACACATCACTGAACAAGTGCAAATCTGTTCACATCCCAACATTCCTGAAGCTAGAAGGTGTCCTACAATTGATGCCTTGTCAGTGGTCTGCCACTTTTTTTTATCACAGAACATAAAATGGTAAAAGGTCTCATGAGCAATGCTTTCTTATATTTGATGAAATAAAGAATAATTATCTAAAATTAAACCTCAGTTTGGGGCACCTGGGTGGCTCAGTTGGTAAGTGTCTGACTTTGGGTGAGGTCATCATCTCCTGGTTTGTGAGTTAAGTCCCACGTTGGGCTCTCTGCTGAGAGCCTAGAGTGTGTTTTGGATTCTGTGTCTCCCTCTCTTTCTGCCCCACCCCCCATTCATGCTCATGTGCGCTCACACTCTCTCTTTCTCTCTCCCTCAAAAATAAATAAACATTAAAATTAAACCTCAGTAGGGGTGTCTGGGTGGCTCAGTCAGTTGAGTCCGACTTTGGCTCAGGTCATGATCTCACAGTTCACGAGTTGGAGCCCCACATCGGGCTCTGTGTTGACAGCTCCTGTAGCCTGCTTCAGATTCTGTGTCTCCCTCTCTGCCCCTCCCCCATGTACGTTTTTTTTTCTCTCTCTCTCTCAAAAATCAATAAATATTTTAAAAAATAAATAAAAAAAATTAAACCTCAGTAAAAACACATCACTACATGCTACAGACCTTCGGGGCTCTTTGTGCATAACCAAAAAGGAGAATCTGAAGTGATGGAATGCCAGGTGTTGCCTGTGAAGCAGAATGAGTACCATGACAGAGGAAGATGCCCAGGGTTAGGGGAAAAAAGAGGCAAGGACACAGACCTGGCTTCTTAGGTGGCCTCTGGGCTGAGTTTCTAAGAATCAGTAGAGGCTGGCAGCAGGAGTGGGTGGTGGGTAGGTGGTAGTAATTATACCAGACAGAGGGAAAGCAACGACCAAATTCCTACACAGCAGAACTGCATGGTATGTGCATGTAACCATAGCAGTTGTATATTTCTAGGACTTAAAGAAAGATGAGACATAACTGAGGAAACATAAGGACCAATCTCTGAGGTCACCTTCTGTCCCTTTCAGCATCTAGATATATTCGATAGCCACTGAAAGGTAAACACTCCATGTGGTTTGTTTCACATTGAGTGAGCACCTTCTATGTCCTGTCTTCACTAGAGAAGTCATCCTTGACTATCCATAACATATATAACATTTATACATAACAAATGCTGGAAAAGCCTCTTGAATTTAGCCCCCAACTACACAGTTTGTAATTTTCTGCCAATTCCATCTTCCCACTATTTCAGAGATTATTTTCATCTAGAAATACTACCAGTTTTCAATATCTTGTTTTGTCTTTGGTTTATTTCTCTGGTGCAGTCTCAGAACTAATGCACATCATATAATTTAAAACCTAGAGGGAGTTGAGAAATAATCAAATGAAGCCCTTTTCTTGCATAACATATAGAATTGTCGAATCACTATGTTATACACCTGAAAATAATAACACTATATATCAATTACACTTCAATAATAAAAATTAAAACAAATGGATAATCAGAGAATTAAAAACTAAATGAAATAACATGGGGACCTGTGATCCAGGGAGGTGACTAATGGGTCTGAGAAAGCCAAGGAGCTTCAGAGTCAGGGCGTCAACGTGGGCTCCTGATAGCTTGCCTAATGAAAAGAAGAAATACAGATCTGTCAGAGGTTCTAGGGACTGAGTTAAAAAATAAGTTAATATTTTTACATTTTGTTTGCTCCAAGTTATTTTTTATCTTTTCTTTTCCAGAGGTTTATCTTTGGTCATTTTTTCTTATGTCAATGATTTTTATAATTTCCTTTAAAGAGAAGGAAGTGTGTGTTTTAAGTATAAATGATAAAACAGTTTCAGTAGAAACAAAGAAAAACAATTACTCCAAACATACTTAACTATATTATTAAAAAAAAAATACTGATTCATTCAATCACTCTCACACATAGTTGAAAGATTCTTACAGAGGGTGGGAAGTTGAGGTAGTCATTCAGCCTTTCAAAAGCTAAATATTGGGGCGCCTGGGTGTCTTAGTCGGTTAAGCGTCTGACTTTCGCTTAGGTCATGATCTCGCGGTTCGTGGGTTCGAGCCCTGCGTCGGGCTCTGTGCTGACTGCCAGCTCAGAGGCTGGAGCCTATTTCAGAGTCTGTGTCTCCCTCTCTCTCTGACCCTCCCCTGCTCACGCTGTCTCTCTCTCTCTCCTAGAAATAAATTAAAAAATATTTAAAAAAAAAAAGAAAAAGAAAGAAAAAATAAAGCTAAATATTAATTAATGTCATTTTGGGGTGCCTGGCTGGCTCAGTCAGTAGAGCATGTGACTCTTGACCTGAGGGTTATGATTTTGAGCCCCATGCTGGGTGCAGAGTTTACTTAATAAAAAAATATTAATAAAGTAATGTGATTTTGAGTAGCATTTATGGGTGTTTTTCTTATCTTTCAGATATCACATAACTTTGCAGATTTTAATAAAGTTATGACCACTTGAGCATTCTATGTAACTTTTAATGGGATTCTGTTTTTAACTGAGTTTTGTCTCCTGCAAATGATTTCTGACACTTCATAAATTCACAAGTAAAAGTGAAACACTATCATGCTTCAGTTTGGTGAGTCAGCAAATCTTATGAGAGGAAAACAGAATTCTAACCTTATTCAAAGAAGCTAAAAGGTGAGTGAGTTTTGTTTTAAACCCTACACGTGCAAATCATTGTTAAAACCTGCATTTTCTGTTAATGAATTGCAGTGTTAGGATGTTTTTAAATGATCATTTAATTCACAGTGGTACAGCTCACATACTACATATAGGCATTAGTTAAGCTTAATGCTTCCCTAAAACTATTAAAACCACATTCTTAGAGTAAATATTTTTAATGTCAACATAACTTGTCTCCCAATATAAAATAAAAGCCAGTAAACCCATGATCATCCTGCAAATTTGCGTCTTCTTGAAACACTTCACTTATCTGGCCTCACTTTGCTGGTCTGTGGAACAATAGACCAGGTTAGCTAACATCTAAGATGCCCTCAGGCACAAAAACTAGAAAGCAAATTTTAATTAAGTTTATAAACATTTATATCTAAGAAAAAACTTCAAGATAATGAACTTATCTTCCTTTTTATAGATGGGTTAAGTGGGGTTCTAAAAATGGGGAAGACTTGTCCAAGAGCAGGTTAAGAATCAAGTTCTCAAGAAGGAAAGCTGGGATTGAAACACTAATCTCTCCTATCAGCAACCTAATGCTCTCCTCAGCCTCTCCCTCTTTCCCAAGAGATGTTTCTCAAAGGAAAATATCCAACACACCATTTCATATCCTAGGAAACTAGAAAAAAGAAAAAGTCAAGGTATTCTCTAAAAGACCATCATCCTATTAATTAGTTAAAAATGTTATGTCCCCACAAAACAAACAAACCACGAAACTCAAATGGCTCACTGGGGTGCCTGGGTGGCTCAGTTGGCTAAGCATCCAACTTTGGCTCAGGTCAGGATCTCAAGGTTTGTGGGTTCAAGCCCGTGTCAGGCTCTGTGCTGACAGCTCAGAGCCTGGAGCCTGCTTTGGATTCTGTGTGTGTGTCTCTCTCTATCAAAAATAATAAATAAACATTAAAAAATAAAAAAAGCTCAAATGGCTCAGAAGGGGCCTGGGTTAGGCCCTGCTCTTCTATTTCTTAATTAAAGCCCAGCTTGCAAAGGATAATCAATGGTGAATTTTCTGCTACAACAAAAACCATGGCACAAATAACAAAGAGGCTGGCATTTGAAAACAAAAAACCTCACAAAGAAATCCACAAGAACAAATAATATAAAATGGATTAAAAGACTGGGGACAGGAAAAGAATAGGTTGTCTTTGCTAAAGAAAAGATTTTTAAAAATCCTTACTTATAAATTGTACTCACCTTTGATTTTACGTAGACTGGCTTATATAGCTTTATGTCAATTCAAATTTAGCATACAGATGTTAATCTCTAGTACTTATGATAGCTTTTTCTCTAAAAGCTTAACTTCAAGGTGAAGAAGGAATGAACACCTGAGTCAGATAAAGGTCCCAATCACCTCCTATAAAGAAATACTATATACCCCTCAACTACCAACACAGAACATTGTTAAATGATAGTAATACATGTTTTCCTTAAATTATATTTCAAAACTGAATTTTACAATTGTAAACCTCTTACCAATTTTTAAAAATTTTATGGAAGAATTATCTAAAATAAGTTTATCTTCTAACATTGTGTTGTCCAAATGTAGTAGCCACTAGCTACTAATGGATATTAAGCACTTGAAAGATGGCTAGTCTGAATTTAGATATGCTTTTAGTGTACACTGGATTTTGAAGACTTAGCATATCCCTCCCAAAAGGTAAAACATCTCATTGATAAATCTATTTTATTTATAATTTAATATTTATATAAAGTATATATCTTTTATATCAACATATTTGCATATATTCATATTTTTGATAAAGCTATATCAAAACATTATATATAAATACATACACATTCTATTTTATATTTAATTATATTTTATATGTTAAACATGTACTTTTGTATTTTATTTTGAAATGATATTTTGGATATATTGGGTTAAATAAAGTATATTATCTAATTTCATTGTTCCCTTTTAGCTTTTTAAATGTGACAACTAATACTTTTTAAATTACATACGTGACTACCATTATAGTTTTGCATATATCCTTGGTCTAAGGCATTGAGCAAATCAGCAAAGAGTTAGAAATTAATTTCATAACTCAAGTCATCAATATTCTGTACAGATACAAATACCTTTAAATAGTTCTTTCTCCCTAGAAGCTCTGATAATTATTGTCAGAAATGTCAGTACAAAAATAAAATTTCATATATGTATATGACAGAGACTGTAGATGTGTGTATAGAAATATATACAGACACATGTTTATATAGTCTTTTTAAATGACCTACATAATGACTGCATCCACATTTTCATAATAATAAACTGCTTTAAAAAGGTCCAAATCTATGTACAAAATGTACTAAGAGTTTCAAATCAGATTCATGGAAATAAGAAGTGGATAAACTACTCTAAGACCCTTAAAAAGTGAAAAGATAAAGACACACTCACTCTATAAATATGTATATATATATATATANTATATACATATTTACAGATGAAACACATTGTATATAATTCATATACAAATATATAGAAATATATGAATGGTTAATAATATTACAGGCATGATGGAAGTGTGTGAATGTATTGACTACAACTCTATGAAATTTCAAATAAGTATAATGTTAGCAACCAGAGTAATTAGGGAGACATTAATGTTTACAAAGTTCATTCTTTAACATTAAATTTATAAGATGAAGTAGAGCATAGAGATGATCAAGTTATTTCTTATGCCTATACAGCATCACTGAAAGCTAGGAGAGAATTTATAGATTACTACAATTTCCTTTTTTCACAGGGAAAGAACTAAGGCTCAGGACTGAAGAAAATTTCCAAGGAACAGAGGAAAACTCTTTCACTAGTCTTAAATTACCAAAATATGCACACACCAGTAAGTAGTTTAAAAATGTCTGTGTTATGCACAGGTCCGGTAAACAAACTACCACAGTTCCTTTCTCTGGAAATGGTGTGTGTTCAAGGACTCTTCTTGGTAAGGTTGTAGCTGCTAACTCATTTTTGGGTTTGGGCTGGCTTAAGAGCAAGAGATGAAGGCAGCCCAGGTAGAGGAGGGAGAAGTAAGAAGGGGACCTTAAAAGTCAGGAGCAAAGAGAAGCAGACAGAAAAGAAGTTCTATATTTTCATGGGTTGCAACCAACAGAACCCCTCTTGCCTACACTGGGTCATCAGTTGGTGTTGAGAAAGTAATCAAAGAATTCTTTTCCAGTTTCTCTCTACTTTCTTAGGGGAGAAGTTTACAGGATTAAATAACAGCAATACCCAGAGTGAATACAGCACAAGACTGTTTTTTTGTTGTTGTTGTTGTTTTTTGATGCGGATCAGAAAAGACAGGGCCATGGGCATATACCTGGTAGTGTAGGTAGAATTACCAGGAAGAAGTGAAAGGGGCACAGGTCCAAGTCAGGAGTGCAGAAAAAGAATAGCAGGAAGCAGAAAGGAGGGAGTGGTTTGGCACCAATGCCAAGTTTACCTACTTCACAATGATGCCTGTGCTGCCTATGTCAACAATGAGGAGAGTGCATTAGAGACTACAATACTAATCCTGGCCTTCAGGGAGCAACAGGTGGAAGAAAACACCCTAGAGTGATGATGACCAGTCTCCCTCCTCATTCACTGTAGGCAATCATGGCTCTTGGCATTGCGCTGGGCACCTTCTCTCATAACTTCCACTCTTCATGCACCCCTGCTCATTTCTTTGGAGCTAACCAGCATCATGACTATAACTACTGATGTTCCCTTCTTTCTGTCTAGAATGGATGGGTTTCACTCCCTCCACCCTTTCTCATCCTGCTGCGATAGTTGAAGACAGAGTTAGCTAGTATTGTTGACTAGGGTGTCCCAGAAAACAATGTGGAAACTGAACACTGTGTATGACACAGCTTCACTCTGCAGCTTCCACACTGCTTGGTGGAACACTCTCTCTAGGAATTCCTCTTGCAGCCCTGATATGCCCTGCTACAGAGGCCATACAGAGACATTCCAGCAATAGTCAACAAATTAGCAGTCTTTGCTGTACCTATCTATTATCCCTTCCCTTCAAGTTAATCAACCTCCCTTTCTGCCCTTAGCCCATAATCTCCAACCTCTTTCTTCCTCCAGTCACCATCTCTTCCTTCTCTTGACTGAGTTCTTCTAAGCCCACGTCATCTGGTTCCCTTCTCCATCATTCCAGAGAAAGTTTTTCACTAGGAACACAATTCAAATGCTCATCTCACTTGATCTTTGGCTAAGCTCTCCTACCTTGATTTATCAGCACTTCTGAAACACTCTGCACTTTTGAATCTTTCCTAATTTCTTTGTTAGCTCCTCTTTCTCTGCATCCACACCTCACAGATCAGTGATCTATAAGGTTCCAACCTAGGTTGTCTTCTGTCGCACTTTACTTGCCTCTCTGGGTGATTTAATCCATTTCTGTGGCTTCAACCAACAGCTGTATATGCCAATGACATCAAAATTAAACACCTCTCCAGAGGTTCCAGTAGGGAGATGGGAATAGGGATCTGGGACTCTGGAGAGGTGTATAAATTCCCATCTCTGTATTGGAATCTTACCTGGATGTCCCACAGGCATTTCACATTGAGCACATCTAAAACTGAACTTATCTCTCTCCATCTGCATCTCCAATTTTTTTTTTTTGCCTGTGGTCCCTATGTTAATTACTAGCATAAAATCCATTGAATGATCCAAGCTGGAAATATGACTTCTCTCTCATCTTTTGCAGCCAGTCTCCAAGTTCTCTCCAATCTACCTCCTAAAAAGCTATTTTAAAAAAAAAAGTTTGTTTATTTAGAGAGCAAGCAAGCAGAGGAGAGGCAGAGAGAGAATCCAAGCAGGCTCTGCGTTGATAGCAGGGCTCAACCTCACAAACGCTGAGATCATGACCTGAGCCGAAATTAAAAGTCAGAGCTTAACCAACTGAGCCACCCAGGCACCGTCTTCCTAAAAAGCTATTAAATGCATCTTCTCTTTTCTATGTTGACAGCCAGGACTTAGTCGAGGCATTCAGAGGCAACAGTTTGCCTAAATCTGCCCACTCCAATCTTTCATACCATGGTCTGAACTACTACTATAATATGCAGATCTAATCATGCTGCCTTCCCACTCCAAATGCTTTAATTGCTTTCTCTTGCCACTACAGAAATTCCAAACTTCTTAGCAAAAAAAAACCCAAATGCAAAATTCAAAAATTTTACTACACTCCACACAGAACTATTCCTTCAGACCATTTCAGAATGCTAGAACTTTCCTGAATACACTATGCCTCTTGGAGGCCTTATGAAGCTTCCTTTCCCTCAAAATGCCCTCCCCTCCTTTGTCCAATTGGCTAACTTACAGTGTACTTCAGGCCTCTCCTCAAATGTCACCATCTCAGTGAAGGCTTTCCTAACTGTACACCCACTCTTGCACCCCCAGGGCCATCCTACTCCTGTTCTCGACTACGGTTCTTAACTGCGCCATGCTGCTGGCACCCTGCACTCCCACTTTCCTTCATTGAGCTCATTATATCTGTATTTCGTGCACTCCACTCCAAGTCCTTTGAGGGCAAGGACCCTAATGTGTTCATCTTTGTCTCCTTACACCAAGCACAGTACCTGAAACACAGTAGGTCTTCAGAAAATATGTGCTGGATAAAGGGCACCAATTACATGCTGCCATTCACTGAGTGCTTTACATGTGTGAAGTACTTAACACCATTATCTCATGTGTGGACACAGCCACCACGAAGGGGATACCATCCCATTTTGCAAGTGAGAAAAAAAGCTTAGAAAGGTAAAATAATTTGCCCAAAATCAGTAACTGATAAATTTAGGTCTGCTTTTCAATTTTTTTTAATGTTTATTTATTTTTGAGGGGGGGAAGGGGCAGAGAGAGAGGGAGACACAGAATCTGAAACAGGCTCCAGGCTCTGAGCTGTCAGCACAGAGCCTGACATGGGGCTCAAACTCACGAACTGTGAGATCATGACCTGAGCCGAAGTCAGAGACTTAACCAATTGAGCCACCCAAGCGCCTCTAAGTTTGCTTGTGACTCTGAGCTCCTGTTTTTAACCATTCCACTCCATTCCTGGATGACAGAGACTAGATAATAGGCTTCATTTCTATAAAAACAGTCTCTCCTAGTCACAGGCTCAGGTGCTGTGTTAGCCCTAAATCCATTCATTACCATCATGGCTCCTGTGCACAAGAAAACCTTGATGATGGGCTCCTAGTGGCTATCAGGCTTCCCACCAATAAGAAGAGGGCACTCCATTTATTACAATTATCTCCTTGGTCTCTGGCTTAGGATTTACTTCTCTAGAAATACACAAGGAAGGCTAGATTTCTCCCAAGTACCATTAGGTTTCAGACATTGGTGTCCATGCCCTACCCTGGAAATAGAGAAGTGGGTATGAGAGTTCATGATAGTAGCAAGTTAATGGAATGGATTTTAATGTGTGCTCTGGGGAAGTGGCTGCAATGCTCTGTAGTCCCTCCTTATACAAATACTCTCAGCACTAGAACAACAGGACCTTTCCATTCCCAAATCTAGACTCCCCAGATTGACAACATACCATTATGTACATGCTCAGTGATTCATCTCTGAACACATGTACCTCTTATTTCTGAACCCACAGTACTGTACTGCATTCAATTATCCTTTTCGGTCATCCTATTTTAATTCTACATGTTTTCTGTTAAATGCATTCTAAAACTGACTTCTTCAACTTCCTCTAATTCTAATGACATTTTACTGTCAGTCCTCTATTTTCTAATACCCCCACAACCTCTACGACTAACCAGCAACACAACTGAAACCAGTCCTGTGCTTACCCTGATTAATTCATTTAATTCTGTCGACTCACAGATGATCGAACCTGCCCAAGGTCACTCAGCTAGTAAGGACACATGTACACTGGGTTGTAGACATGAGGACTATTTGCCAGTATTCTCTCTGTAACCTGGATACTGTGTCACGATCCCAATCTCTCTCTCTCTCTCTCTCTCTCTCCTCTCAACCCTTTTTAACCTGCCAAATTCCTATGGGTTTTTAAATGCATAACTCAGGGGTCATCTCTTCCATGAATTTCTCAGGTTTTCTATGTCTGTGTGTTGTCTCGCTCTCTATCATCCAGGTGGGGGGCCTTGGCCATGGGCTTCATTCCCTGCCTGTTTTTGCTGAAGTGTAATTGGCAGCAGAGTCTTCTATCCCCCTTACTAGGGTGTAGACTTTCAGAGCAGGGCAGGGTCTGGGTCTTGACTTGGGATTCCCAGTACTAGCATAGTGTGTAACACATGGCATACACACAACAAATTTTGAGTAGTGACCCCACTTCCCTGCATTGGCCCTCTGAATTAGCAGGAAAAGAATTCTTATCATGAGAAATACCATTTTCTCAGCTTTTCATGAACTCACTGTGTCACTAAGTTTACACTGGGACAAGTAGTTGCTACTAGCTGAGGAACTACCACTTCCTAGACACTGAGCTGTATGCTTCATGCATTATCCTGACAGGTCGACATCATCCTCATTTTATGGATGAAGCTCAAAAATCAGTTATCCTAAGTAACTGGCATGTAGTCATACAGAAGGAAAGCTTTGCTTAAAAGCATTATAAAATGCTCTATTATATAGTCATCCTTGTCCTGGAGAGATTCATTAGTATTTGAAATTACTTACACATATACATACACATACATATACTGCATTAATTTAGATGTTGGAGTAGTGAAAGCATGGTTAACTAGGATTTATAGAGGTTCAAGACAGTTCTACCATATGCATTATCTAGGTAAATCATGCCTGTAGTCTTAAATTTCTTATCAGAGAAACAGGGATTATAATACCTACTTAATTCAAAGGAGGTTGAATATAAAACAAGATGTCTGCCAAAATGCTTTGTTAAAACATTGGGCAGCAGCCCATTTTAGAGCACTCTGCTGGACGAGGAGCTTAGAGCAGTGTTTCTCAGAGTGGTGGCATCAGAGCCACCTGAGGTGTTAACAGCAGATGGGAGAAGCCAGGCTGGGAGTCCACATTTAACAAGTTCCCAAATGATCCTATGGGACACAAAAGTTTGATGAATACCAGGTTAGGACAATGCTTCTCAAGCTTTAATATACACATGAATCACTTGGAGATCTTGTTAAAATGCAGATATGAATTCAGGGGGCCTGGGGGGTGAGGGGAGGGCAGGTTGAGATACTGCGTGTCTAACAAGCTCCCAGGGGAAGCCAATGTTGCTGGTCTATGGATCACATTTGAGTGGCAGGGGGTTGGGAGATCTATTCCCACTGGAACAAATTATCTTTGCTTTGTTCCTGGACCACAGATTGAATCTCCCAGCCTCAGGGAGTATTCCGGAAAGCACACACTCTTAGTATTGCTACAACACACTTGAACTATTCAAAACCAAATTGGAACACATTCCCTGTCCCAGGAGAAGAGTAGTAGCATCCTCTCCAGGTACAGATAGCACATAGGTTTAGCATGTAAAAGAATAAATCCCTATTACTTGAGTCTTACTTACTGTGCAATGCACTTAAATATACTATTTCTAATTCCAACTACAACCCTACAAGGTGGATATTCCTGCTCTATAGATAAGGAAATGATGACATCTAAAGAGAGCATAGGTTACTTGCTCAAAGTCACATGGCTAGTTGGGTGTTGCAGCTGGGGTTCTAATCCTGCTCTTTTGGGATCCAAAGCCTATGTGCCTTCTGCACATCTCCCACGGCGCTAGGTATGATTGTGGTACAAAATGTAACAGCTTAGGGAAAAAAGTGGGAAAAATATTTTCTCCTCTATTAGTCTTTGAGTTCTAGGCGCTGCCAAGGCAGATTCTAGAAGAGGATGAGGATGCGGATAGGGTTAATTAATTAGTGATCTGTAATATCTCATGAACAATAACATGTAGGTTGCATCTTTGTCCATGGTCTCCATAAATGTGATAATACAGATGGAATAAAAAGGACATCTGTAACCAGTGCACTGATCCTAAATGTTGTTACCTACCCTCAGGCTTCTAGCTGTGGAACTCAACCAATAAGAAGGAAAAGTTCTTTCTGATCCTTGTGGCCTATCAACTTTCATTCCTTCTCTTATATGAGGCTTCTGTAACCCTGAACTTCACACCAACTCAGGTTGACCCTACCATGTCACTTCATAGTTGCCACACCTCCCTGCCACTGACAAAACTGCTTGCACCTGAAAAAAGAAAGGACTGTTTAGTCAAATATATTGAAAGTGCAGCAATCTTGAAGATTTTCTTTTGAGTAGCATAATCTTCTGTATTTGTCATAAGGTTGACATGTAGAGAAATGCATAGCAATAACGATGCTCAAAAAAAATCAGATATTCAAGTATATCTAATGGAGGAAAGACAGCTATGAAATAAAGTAGGCATTTATGTCCAGTGCCTTTACCTTTTAATGACCCATGGGTGAAGTATCCACAGTCAGTTTTTTTAAACCTCAGACTGTGTAACTGTCATTTTCCACACACGCATCTTTAATAACAGTAGAACTGTTTACCTATCTAATGCAAAATAATACAATTGAAAAGCCACATCTCCTGTAATTATATACACAGCAATCTAAAACCAGTGATATTTGAACTATTAAGAATTATAAACCGATTTTGCCCCTATCATATTCTCTACACGTTTCAAAAATAAAAACTGAAACCTAAAAAGAAACTGGCTTGAAACCCACTTAAAAGTATTTTTAGAATGGTGTGTGTGATTTAAATAGAAGCTAAGAAACTGAGTCTGGAGCATTGATCTCATTTATAAGCATTTCCTGTTTCCACTCCCCAAGCCCCAGGAACAGTACAGATCTCAGAAAATGTAAACCAAAGGTCCACAGAAACCAATTTGAGATTTTTCTGCAGAGACTACTGAAATGTTTGGACAGGAACATATTTGCAATGAGTCATAATTTATAAGACCTTAATGGACAATGTCTTCCGTGCCTTTCTTCCTACATTCAGTATCATTCTCAAACCAGCTGGTGATATATTCTCCAGGCCCTAATGATTTTTATGAAATTACCAGATCTCAGTTTCTAAGGTTGCTACCTAGCACCTTTTCTAGTGCTGATTTTGTAATGCTATCTAAACATAAAAGCACCTGATTCTCTTCCTAAATTGCAAATCTCTCCAACCAGGCAGTTAATTACTTTCCCCAGCGAAAGGGCACAGTACTTTTGAGACCTCCAAAGAGAAGATGAGAGGACTTGGGGACACTCCAAGTAAAATAAAAAAGTGGGAAAGGCTAATGGAAGGAAGGGGAGGGGGCCTCTGGGCACAGGCAGACATAATAACAGGATATGTTCGCTTCTAGAGGAAGCAGGAGCTGCAATAGCCCAAGGGCAGGAAAGGCGGAGTCAGCAGCACCCTAAGGACACTGGGCGCGCGAGGGTTTGCAGGGACTTGGCCCGCTTAGGGACGCTTGGTTCAGTCAGGTCCTAGGCTGGTGAGCACCTCACGCGTTGGAGACGAAGCTCAGGCAGGCCTCCTGGCACTAGTGGTTATAAAGAGACACCCATCTGCTCCCTGCCACCTCCGCCAGAGATGGGCAACGGGGCGAAGAGGAAAAGCAAACACCAGGCGCCCGCGGCAGGTGAACTTGTCAACAAGTCAGCCCTGGACGCAAGTCCTTGCCCAGAAGGGACCCTGGGGTCCCGGGGCCGGAGCCGCTGGGAAGGAGAGGCACGGCGTGGGCAGAGTGGGCTGGCGCGGGTGTGGGTGCCGCGGGCGCTGGGGCTAGAGATGCGGCCCGCGCCCGGAACGCGTCCCTCCCGCTCCCCCGGGGCTGACGCACGCTCTCATGGCGCGCGCATCCTCCAAACCTGCCCAGGCCCGAGGGGGAGGGGAAGGGGCCGTAGCGGTTCCCACACGGGGACCNGTCTCCCGCTGCAGCCTGCAGCCCGCCCGGCGCGCCCCCGCCCCGACCCCGGAGGGCAGGTACCTCGGAGCCCCGGCCCCCGAGAGCCTCCTGGCTGTGGTCGGAGCGTCCCTCCAGCTCCCTCATCCGACGTCAGCGTCAGCAGAAGGCGAGGGAAGGGGGCGGGGNGGGGGAAGGCCTCTCCTCTGGGGGGGCGGGTCCGGGATGAGGGGAATGAACCTCCCTCTCTCTCTCCTCCCTGGGGACTTTCCTTGACCCCCATCTCCTGGGGTATCCCCCGCTCGGATCTACCGCCCTGGGTGACCCCACCCCTGCTCTCCCGCAGGTGTTCCACGTGTCCATAGCGTTTACGTCACAATGACCTGGCCGACAGGTGGGAGCCGCAGCGAACGCCCCAGGGCTCCCTCTGCGCGCCGTGCGTGGTGCGTCCCACTCGCTTCCATGTAAGACTTCTGTGGCTTTAGGAAACAGGAGACTTCATTGACTTCAGTGCCAAGAAAAGTTACAGGGGCCTGTATCTGTAAATCAACTTTGAGCTTAAAGGAAAAAGGCTGTGTGAAAAAACAACTGTGTATGTATATGTATATATATTTTTATTCTACAGTCCTAGATCTATTAATCTTAAGTTATTGACGCTTATAGTAATTTCATCTTATCATCAAGAAAAAACACAAGCTCTTCTTTTTAGAGTACCCTGCGTTGATCACAGAAAGAGAAGGTGTTGGAATAGGTCTTCCTTAAATTATGCCAAAAAGCAATCCCAGTGTGCTCTGTATGACTCAATCCGTGGTTGTGTTATATATTTATAAGTACATTTATAGAATAGTCACTGGTTGAAACAATTTAACAGTGGGATGGTAGATGGTTACTGAGTAATGATGCAAACAAACCTGAAATCCACAACTAATATGAACAGACTGCTTGCAGTGTGTCAGGCATATGCTGTATAACTTTACCTTTAATGCTTCCTGTAACCCAGTGCTGTAGGTGAAGTTACTATCCCTATTGTTACTAGCCCTATTGTACAGATGAAGACACTGACCAGAGTGCCTTTAAGGCATTCAGCTCATAGGATTTTGAGCAGGGAGTTGAATCCTGGGTGTGAACCATGCACAAGAGGCTTAGCTTAAGATAGAAAGGTACCTAACCAAGATTGACAGAGAAAAAGTATAAGGGATGTTGACATTTAAAAAAAAAATTTAGTAAAATGGTACAACTCCGCAAATTTATATAACCTTAAAAGTTGACATTGTTCTTTGGATATATTCTTCAGGGATTCTGTTTGTCATAGATAGATTTGAGCTTGTCTTAGTACAGCACAAAATACAAAGCTGAACAAACATCAAGTCATTAATAAACGTTTACAAATAAATACTGAGTTAATATGGTCTACAAAATAGCCAATTGTTGAGAAGCTGAGATTCAAGAGACACTTCTGAGGAGAAAAGCATTGTTCCTATGTATTTGGCTTTTATAAGAAGCATTCAAAGTGACCCGTTAACAATAGAGACCAAATTATTTTTGCTGTTTGTGAGAAGAAAAAAACACAAAACCCTTTAAAATGAGGGAAAAAAGACTTCTTTGCAAAAGCAAGACAATTAAGATGTTTTGTTTTAAGATACTTAGTTCCAAGAACCGTTAACTTAATGTGTTAGAAACATATTATTTGGAATTTTTGAAAGATTTTTTAACAGAATAAAGTGCTATTTCTAACATAGTAGGTGCTCCATGAATGTTGGGTGTTTCCGTTGTTTGAAACATTGAGAAATAGATCACAAAATTTCCTGACTCCCTAATGTTCTCCTTTCCACCAGTGGTGATTTACTAGTTACATGAAAATGTATTAGAAACCCTATTTATCAAAGGCTGGTTTTGTGGAAGATAGTTAAATTTGTTACAAGAAAACCAGTAGAATACAGGTTGATAGTGTGTTTGCATTATTTTCTCAAAATGCAGTTAATTGGAACATAAGCTTTGGAGGAAATGAGTATGAAAGTTGATTTATGTAACTAATTATTCAAGTTTCTTGTACTTTTCTAAAGGCCAAGGTGAAAACTTAGGCCATGAGTCAAACAATGGAAGTGAAAAGTGGCTTTGAAGACAGTGTTTAAATGTGAACAGGTATGTTCTACAAGCGTTCTCTGGTCATCATGGCACTGAAATTACTTGGGCTCCCAGAGAGTCTAAGATAAATTTTTTTTTTTTATTTTACAAATAGTTTATTGTCAAATTGGTTTCCATAAAGCTTCCAGTGCTCATCCCCACAAATGCCCTCCTCCATGCCCATCTGAAGATAAATTTTTAAATGACTTTTTATCATTATTGTTGTTCTAACATTTGGATATTTCAGAAAGGAAATAATAAACTCACACACATTCTACATCACCACAACGAGGGCATTTCCTTCCCCTTAAAAAAAATTGCTCAAATGATTTTTTGAGAGGTTCCAAGGTTCAAGATGTGCTAATAGAACCACATGAATTAGGAATAGTGTTAGGCTGTCATTAACAGAGACCCAGAGTAGGAGTGATTAAATGAGGTAAAGGTTTATTTTTTTTTTGCACATTAAGGAAATTTGAAAGTAGACAGTCTAGAGATGGTGTGGCCTCTGATGGGCCATCAGGGTGTGGCCCTCCCCTCCTTTTATTTTATTATTCAAAGCTTAAAGATAAAATCCAGGCAAGGATGTGGAGAAGTAGAAACCTTCATGTATTGCTGGTGGGAAAATAAAATGTTGCAGCTGCTTTAGAAAACAGTCTAGCAGTTCCTCAAATGATTAAGCATAGAGTTACCAGATGGCCCGGCAATTCCACTCCAAGGTATATATTTCCAAGAGAAATGAAGACCTCTGTCCACACAAAAGCTTGCACACAAATATCTATAGCAGCATTATCCAAAATAGTCAAAAGGTGGAAACAATCCAAGTGTTCATCAGTGGATGAATGGGAAACATATCCATATAATGGACATATATATCTATATAATGGAATATGATTGGGCCATGAAAGGGAAGGAAATACTGGTACATGCTGTAACTGGGATGAACCTTGAAAACATGCTAATTGAAGAAAGCCAGCCACAAAAGTCCATATATTACACAATTCCATTTTTGTAAAATTCTAGAGTAGCGAAATCTACAGAGACAGAAAGTACATTAACGATCATTTAGGGCATACACTGGTATAAATGTATATATAAATGTACATATACAAGCTGTTAATCTACATATAATACAGTATATTTTAGCAGACTGTTGATGTATATTTTTAATATGTATTTTTAATGTTCTGAGTGCCCCTTATGCTTTCAGCCAATGTGAGCAAACAGGGCAGAATGCCTTTCTTCCTTTTGGGACCTATAATGCAAATGAGTGCTTTATCATTCATCTGGACAGATAATTATAGTTCCCGACTGCTCTGAAATCCTTTTATTTTCTGACTCATCTTTGATGGCATCATATATACTTATGGTACCTGTTCTAGAGTTAGATGCTAAAGTAGAGCTTAAGCTATTATTTTTATCAATAATAATAATTATAAGAGCTATGCATATAAATCTCTTCAAAACTCAGATCATTAATAAGACAAAAATTGCTTCTCCTTGAGTTGCTGGGAGATTAAAATTAGATAATCTGTAAGCATAAGCTTTGAAAAAAAGTTTTAAAAATTATTATTAAACTTATCGTCTGATTTTATTGCTGATAGAAATTTAAAGAAAGCTTAAATTAAATTTTATTGGCAAAAATGAAGTCATTTATTCCCTGTAAGTGTAATACTTAAAGAAGAATTAGATGTACTCAACTAAATATCTTGACCAATTTTGGTTTAATTTTTGTCATCATTTGTGCTCTTTCAGGGCAAAACAAAGCTTCTTTTATACTCTCGGTAGAGCTAGTTATGTCTTTAAGCAAATTTGCATGCACATGTGAAAATAGAACAAATGTTTAATTAATAGCATTAACTTTTGTTAATTAAAATTAACTTCCTTTCCCTTCAAAATTAAGGCTTCAATGAAGAGAGGAGGCTTATTTTACACTGAAGAGAAAGTAATTGTTTTCATTCCATACAGCTTAGATTTTTGGGTAAATAATACCCTACCTCTCACCCCCAGTATCATCCGTTGGAACTTCTGCAAGAAAAATGCTGGTGAGAGCATCAAAGTGGGATATCTTATCCACTATAAATAGAGAATTTTGTCTGTTCTGTGCCTTCTGGTATAATCCTGCTTTTGACTAGGAACTGTGTTGCAGTTTGGTTAAACCTCAGCCCCTGGTCTAAGATGTGCCCCTGGTCTCATACATGAGATTGTGTTCCCTAAGGCAGACATAGGGCTAATGATCCCTCAAAGAGTCATTGTCTGGTAAGGAATAGGACTTACCTGAAATATTGGGATGCAACTTTCTAGGTCTTTGTCCTTCCTCTCCTCCTCTCCAGAGAAACAATTTAAAACAATCACTAAGAACCCAGGTACAGATAGTAAAGGTAGTTCAGCTGAAGCATGGGCTAAACATTTGGTTTAATCATGAGGTAAGAAGCTGATTTAGGACTATAAACCATATTCCCTAACTCCCAATCAGATGCACTTTTCCTCTTCTAGTTTTAAGTCTGTCACTAACTTGCTTTGGCAGACTATTAAATATTTCCCAGTATTTATTCTCCCCTCCCACCCCCAGATCCCACAGTAATATAAATTTTAGCCGAGTATACATTGTTGGTCAGCTGAAGACTACATTTTCTAGCTTCCCTGGCTCAAGGTATGGTCATGCGACCATACTCTAGTCAATAGAATATGACTGAAAGACACATGTGTAACTTTTGGGTCATGCTTTTGAAAGAAACACACCCTCACCTTTGTCTTGCCTCTTTTCCACTGGTTGGATCACCTTCGGCCATGAAGGTGAGGGCAATATATGGAGATGGCAATAAACTTGGATTCCCAACCACCTGATCTGCCACACTGCCTGGTCCTCCTGCATGAGTTGTTTTAGGAGAAGGAAATAAAGTTCAGTAGTGTTTAAGCCATTATGTTTTTTGGATATTATTACAACCCAGACTTTATCCTAATAAATCCGTCTACTCCATGATGTTGGATTAGATAATCATTTTCCATAAAGTTTATATATTAAGACAATGATTCTCAATCTGTGGGTCACAGGACCTCAATCTGAGGCCCTTTGGGGTTAATACAAAGAGTATAATGGTATTTGGTGTTAATACAAAGGGATATGAATCTCTAACCAGTAATGTCTGCAGACAAAACACCTGCTCGAGAAATAAAAGTTGCAATTTTTGAAATACATATGATGTGATTATAAAACAAGTTTTTCAAAATCACTGAATTTCTTGAAATACAGGTAATGCATCTTTTAGCTTTGTACATCTGAAAAAGTCTATCTTTGTTTTTGAAATACTTTTTCACCTGTAAAGAATGCCAGTTGACATTTTTTTCTTCAGTACTTTAAAGGTGTTGCTGTGTTGTGTTCTAGCTCACATTGTTTCAGACATGAAATCTGTCATCTTTATCTTTGGTCTTCTGTGTCTTTTTTATTTTTGGCTGCTTTTTAAGTTTTTTTTCCCCTGATAACTAATGTTAAGAGTTTTGATTATGATGTTCTTGGTATTGTTTTTTTTTCTTATACTTTTGGGTTTGTTGAGCTTTTTGGTACTGTGGGTTTCTTGTTTAATTCAAACTGAAAACCTTCAGCCATACTCAGAATAACCAACACAATACTGAAGGAGAGAAACCAAATAAAAGGACTGACACTACTTGACTTCAAGACTTACTATGAAGCTAAAGTAATCAAGATAGTGGTGATACCAGAAAAAGAACAGACGACTGGATCAATGGAACGTAATAGTGAACCCAGAAGTAGAGACCTGCAAATATAGTCATCTAAACTTTGATAAAGAAATAAAGGCAATTCAATGTAGAAAAACAGTCTTTTGAACAAATGGTGTTGGAACAACTGGACATCCACATGCCAAAAAATGCATCTAGACACACAACTTATAGCTTTCACAAACATTAACTCAAATTGGATGACAAACCTAAATGTAAAACACAAAACTATAAACTTTCTAGAAGATAGCGTAGGAGAAAATTTAAATAACCTTAGGTATGGTGATGACTTCTTAGATAAAACAGTAAAGGCACAATCCATAAAAGAAAAAAATAGGTAAATTGGACTTCATTAACATCAAACACTTCTGCTCTGCTAAATACACTGTCAAGAGAATGATAATAGAAGCCACAGACTGGGAGAAAATATTTTCAGAGAACATCTGATAGGCGCACCTGTATGATTCAGTCAGTTAAGCATTGGACTTTGGCTCAGGTCATGATCTTATGGTTCATGAGTTTGAGCCCCACGTTGGTATCTGCGCTGACAGCTCAGAATCTGGAGCCTGCTCAGATTCTGTGTATCCTCCTCTCTCTGTCTCTCTTGTCTCTCAAAAATAAATAAATGTTAAAAATAAAATTTTTAACTATAAATAACTTAACAAACTCAACACCCAAAAGAAATAATCCAGTGAAGAAATGAGCAAAAGACATGAAGACTTCCACATGGCTAACAGACACATGAAAAAATGCTCAACATCACTCATCATCAGGGAAATACAAATCAAAATCACAATGAGATACCACCTCACACCAGTCAGAATGTCTAAAATTAACAACTCAGGCAACAAGAGATGTTGGTGAGGATGTGGAGAAAGGGGAACTCTTTTGCACCGCAAGTGGGAATGCAAACGGATACAGCCACTCTGGAAAACAGTATGGAGTTTCCTATGACCTAGCAATTGCACTACTAGGTATTTATACAAAGGATACAGGTGTGCTGTTTCGAAGGGGCACATGCACCCCAGTGTTAATAGCAGCACTATCAGCAATAGCCAAAGTATGGAAAGTGCCCAAATGTCCATCAACAGATGAATGGACAAAGAAGATGTGCTTTGTATATATAACAGAGTATTACTCAGTGATAAAAAAAAAGAATGAAATCTTCACATTTGCAACACCATGGATGGAAATAGAGGCTATTATGCTAACTGAAATTAGTCAGAAAAACACAAATATCCTATGACTTAACTCATATGTGGAATTTAAGATACAATACAGATGAACATAGGGGAAAGGAAGCAAAAATAATATAAAAACAGAAGGTGACAACACGTGAGACTCTTAAATATAGAGAACAAACAGGGTTACTGCAGGGGTTTTGGGGGGGATGGCAAAATGGGTAAGGGGGCATTGAGGAAGACACTTGTAGAGATGAGCATTATATGTAGGGGATGAATCACTGGCGTATAGTCCTGAAATCATTATTGTACTACATGCTAACTAACTTGGATGTAAATTTTGAAAAATTTAAAAAAATCTGATAAAAGATTGTTTTCCAGAATATACAAAGAAATCTTAAAATTCAACAATAAGAAAATGAAAAACTTGGGGCGCCTGGGTGGTTCAGTCGGTTAAGCGTCCAACTTTGGCTCAGGTCATGATCTCACAGTATGTGGGTTCAATCCCCGCATCAGGTTCTGTGCTGACAGCTCCTGCTTCAGATTCTGTATCTCCCTCTGTCTCTGCCCCTTCCCCACTCGTGCTCTGTCTCTCTCTCTCTCAAAAATAAATAAATAAAAAGAAAATGAAAAACTCAATAAATGGGCAAAAATTTTTAATAGGCCCCTCACCAAGGATGATAAACAGATGCCAAATAAACATTTTAAAAAGATACTGAATATCCTATGCCATTAAGACATTTCAAATTAAAACAGTGAGTACCACTGCACAGCTATTAGAATGTCTAAAATCCAAAACACTGAAAACATCAAGTACTGGAAAGGATATGAAGCAAAAGGAATTCTCATTTATTACTGGTGGGAATGCAAAAATGGTACAGCCACTTTGGAAGACATTCTGGTACTTTCTTAGAAAACTGAACTTACTCTTACCTTAGAGTCCTGCAATTACTTTTCTTGGTATTTACCCAAATGAGTTGAAAACATGTCCACACTAAAACCTACGCATGAATGTTTACAGCAGCGTTATTCACAATTGTCCCAAATTGAGAGAAACCAAGATGTCCTTCAATAAATGACTGGATTAAACAAACTGTGGTACATCCACACAATAGAATATTAATCATTGTTAAAAAAATTGCTATAAAGACATGAAAATACATGAAGGAATCTTAAAAGCATATTGCTAATTGAAAAAGCCAGTCTGTAAAGCCCACACTGTATGAATCCAACTATATGACATTTTGGAAAATGAGAAATTATAGGGATGGTAAAAAAATAAATTCAATTGTCAGGGGCTTGGGTGGAAGGAGGGTGAGATAAATGTTTTTTCCTAATCCAATATTTTGAGAGCCATTTGTCTGTTTTAGTTATTTTAGAAGGGACTATAAATCTGGTCCCTATTATTCCATCATGATCAGAAACACCTTTATTAATGATATAATAGTAACCTTGCATTATGTATTTTCTTGACCAATATGTATTATATATATTACTGCTTTTTGTGGCAGGTGTGGGGAAGTCTAGGAGTTTGTGTTTTTTTTTTATATTGAAGAATGATCCTTATAAATACTCCAACTGAAAGAGCAGGGACAAGCAATTCATAAAAGAAGAAATTGAAATAGTAAAAATGAAAAATAGACTATTTTTCAATAAATTTTTTCAACTTAAAACATTTTCATCAATTGTATTGGCAGAGATGATAAACAATGCTCAGGCTTGATAAGGATATGGGAAGTGGACACTGACATACTCTCAAATGGAGGCTAGAAGCCAAAATTTTACACACCTTAACGGGGGACAATTTGGCAACTTACACAATATATTAATTGTGCATATTTTGTGACACTGCATTTCCACTTTTAGGATATTTTCCCTGTAGAAATAATGAGTTGAGCGTACAAAAGTGAGCATATGAAGATGAGCATCATAACACTGTTTATAATGTTAAATTTTAAAAGTGTGAATTGTTCATCTAAAGGAAGGATTAGTTCATTAAATTAGTACTTTTAGTACATTTACATATTGGAATGCTGACAGCTATTAAAAAGAATGAGGTTGAGGTATTTTTTTTAATATAATTTATTGTCAAGTTGGCTAATATATAGTGTATACAGTGTGCTCTTGGTTTGGGGGGTAGATTCCCATGATTCATCGCTTACAAAGAACACCCAGTGCTTGTCCCAACAAGTGCCCTCCTCAATGCCCATCACCCATTTTCTCCTCTCCCCATACCCCCATCCACTCTTAGTTTGTTCTCTGTATTTAAGAGTCTCTCATGGTTTGCCTCCGTCCTATGTTTGAAGCTATTTTTTCCCCTTCTCTTCCCCCATGGTCTTCTGTTAAGTTTCTCAAGTTCCACATATGAGTGAAAACACATGATATCTTTCTCTGACTGACTTATTTCACTTAGCATAATACCCTCCAGTTCCATCCACGTTGCTGCAAATGGCATGATTTCATTCTCTCTCATTGCCAAGTAATATTCCATTGTATATATAAACCACATCTTTCTTATCCATTAATCAGTTGATGGACATTTAGGCTCTTTCCATAATTTGTCTATTGTTGAAAGTGCTGCAGTAAACATTGTGGTACATGTGCCCCTATGAATCAGCACTCCTGTATCTTTTGGATAAATTCCTAGCAGTGCTATTGCTGGATCGTGGGGTAGTTCTATTTTTAATTTTTTGAGGAACCTCCACATTGTTTTCCAGAGTGGCTGCAGAAGTCAAGGTATCTTTAAATCAAAATAGCTGCTTGCACAATACCATGTGAAATATGATTCTATTTAAGTAAATATTTTGTGTTTGCTATATATTTACACTCACTGAAATGCTAATAGGCTGTCTCTAGGGAGTGGTCTCTTTTTGGCTGTAGTTGGAGGTGGGGGTTTTCATTTATACTTTTTAGTAATATTTGGCTTTTTTGTAGTATACATATAACATTTTACAATTTGAAAAATTAGGATGATTTAAATTTTGACCCAAAAAATAAATTCTCACATCTAAAAATATTTGGAAATATTGGTTTATATAATACTGATTTGTATTCTAAAATTCATTTTGGATTTAACATTCTATTCTAATAGACTAACCTCTGAGATTCTTCCAAGTGCTAGAAGTCCATGCCTTCTTTTCTCCTTGCTGCTCCTGCATGACAAAGGTGAATTGCTTAGGTAAGTAAAGCTTGGATGCTTCATGATTGTGGAGGACCCATACATTGGCTCAAACTCTTCTTTTTTTTCTCATATTTCAGGTGACTTGTTCCTGAGTAACAATCTTGGGCTGGTTCTGAGAAATGTGCAGATAGGCATTTGGAGTTGGAAAGCTAAAAGTGGCTCTAGGAACTTCTTTGGGGGATCAGAGGTGGTCCAGATTTGAGTGGAGAGGGAGGATCGTGAATTGACTTTACATTCAAGATATTTTTCTCCAGAGCTCTTTCCCTTACTTACCTTGGCAGGCTTAAACACTTCAAAATTATTTTGATTTCCTTTCTAGTAGTTTGCTGCATGTTTTCCATTAGTTGTTAAATCCCTGTTTATTTGGTCATTTATCCTGTCATATACCTGTCATTACAGGTTTATGATTCATTACAAGAAACTACAGTTTCTTTTCTAGTCTCCCTCAGCTGTTCTGATCATTTCTTCTCCATTTTATCTCCATTGCATCTCCAACTCTGGCTGTTTCTTATCTGGAATTTTAAAAGTTTGTTCCACCCAGGATTGTGTATTTAGACCAATACTAAGTCAGTTAAGATTGTTACAATATAAGCATTTTAAGTACTTAATTTTGTACCTACTTTAAGCTGAGAATTGGGTATGTGTGCATGTGGGTGTGAGTGTGTGATTGTGTGGGTTATGGTGGGTTGGGATGGGGAAGGCGGATTTGTAAAGTAACAGTAGACAGAACTCATGCCTTAGAATTACGCTTTTTAAGTATGAAGTTAATTAAACTCTATTATGAGGGTCTGGCTTCAGTCCCAACTACAAAATCAAAATCAAATGCCTGATCAAGCACTTCAACACTTTTATCAGTCCTAATTTGCCTTGCTCACCTGCCAACACTGATTTCTACTTGTCCTCTNCCCCCCCCCCCCGCACCCTCCCCACCACACACACCAGATTCATTCACATAAGAAATAATCACTGTCTCCAGGTGCCAAGGCCAGACTCCCTGAAGGTGTTCCTCGGCTCCCAATTTGGAGTGTCCAGTAACTCCTGGCCTTCCTGTTTTCACTACTACCACTTCTACCACAACACTTTCTTATAAGAGTTCTCATTAAATGCTTGCTGAAGCAATCCGAAGTGAAATTTCCTCAATTAGGAAACTAAAGACTATTGGACTGAAAACCCAGAGCCAGTTGAAGCAGTTTGCATGTTTCCACAAGAGATGTTCACAGGCAATCAGATCTTTGATGGCAAGGACTTTTCCTTCTTCATTTGTGTGTCCCTTAGCATATCTCCCAGCGTGCCTTAGATGTACAATCTTAGGTGTTCAATGAAAATCTGTTGAATTAATGAGTAAGTTGTATACAGCTGGACCATTTGAGGGTGGAGTGGCCAGTTATTTCTCTTGGCTTTGTTTTGTTAACCTCTCCATTAATTCTTAGCCATTTTTAATACCTAACTTTGATATTTAATACTAATATTTTATAATATCGATATTGTATAGTATTCTTTAATATAGTTTTTCTCTCTTATTTAATATAGTTTTTCTCTCTTATTTTGTCCTAAAATCATGTAAGCACTTGTGCTATAAACTGTAAATATTTGTGTCCCAGATTCATGAGTTGAAGCCTAATCCTTAATGTGATATTTTGAAGTGAAGCTTTTGAGAGCTAATTCAGAGCCCTTATAAAAAAGATCCCAGAGGGGCGCCTGGGTGGCTTAGTCTGTTAAGCGTCCGACTTTCGCTTAGGTCATGATCTCACGGTTCGTGGGTTCGAGCCCCGCGTCGGGCTCTGTGCTGACTGCCAGGTCAGAGCCTGGAGTCTGTTTCAATCTGTGACTCCCTCTCTCTCTGACCCTCCCCTGCTCACGCTGTCTCTCTCTCTCTCTC
>NW_027530209.1:615081-627012 GCF_008692635.1 Crocuta crocuta | reverse complement strand
GAGAGCCTGGAGTCTGTTTCAATCTGTGACTCCCTCTCTCTCTGACCCTCCCCTGCTCACGCTGTCTCTCTCTCTCTCTCCTAGAAATAAATAAAACATTAAAAATTTAAAAAAAAAAAAAAGATCCCAGAGAATTCCCTCTCTGTGTGAAGACACAGAAAGAAGACAGCTGTCTAAGAACCAGAAGGTGGGCTCTCAACCAGACAGTGAACCTGCCAGGACCTTGACCTTGGACTTCCCCACCTCCAGAACTGTGAGAAATAGATTTCTGTTGTTTATAAAACTCCCAGTGTATAGTATTCTGTTATAGCAGCCCAAACAGACTAAGACAAACTCAGGAAATGTGCATTTTCTCCAGGACCTTTCCAAACCTATGGCATCAGAAAATTCTGTGAAAGGTCCTAAGAATCTTTATCTTTAAACTCAACTTAGTGACTCTTATGGCCAGAGAAATTTGGAAACCCTGCTTTATTTAGAAATACAGTAAGTCTTAGTTGAGGTTAATTATTGTCTTTGATCTTTACGCCAAACACAATTCCATGAGCATTAACTTGACATTAAAATGCCTAAACTCCAGTCTCGTTAATTACCATCTGAGCGGTTTAGGCGTAGTACAGTATTTCCCAAATTCATCGGCAAATTAGTTTCACAGGGGCTCTTTTTAAAATGCCAAAAGCTGGGTCATACCCAGACAAATTAAATCTCATTCTCTAAGGCTATGACACAGGCATTAGTATTTTTTGACTCATATATACTAGTAAATTAGTATTTATTTCCTAACATGCACACAAGTTTGGGAACCACTAGACTAATCATTTACCCTGTCTAAGCCTGTGTCTTTATGAGTAAAATATAGACAATAACTCTCATTCTAAAATGTTGTTGGCAATTAATCTAATTAATGCATGTGAATATATCTTATAAATGATAAAACACTATATATACCTAATGCATTATATTTAAGACTTCAAAGTTTTTTGTTTTTTTTTTTTGGCTCCTAGGTATTTTGAATAAAGGTTAACAAATTTGCAGATAAGAATTTTTATATTTTCTGTATACTAACTTTTTTTATGCATATGATTGTGATTGTCAATTCAACAGTTTAGTTTGATAGATTCAGCTTGCAAAGGAATCCACCCTTCAAAAAGCTGTCCTTAGAATTTAGGTATATTTCTAACAGGTGGCAGTAGTGTATCTGTGGTCCTGGTTTAAAGCTGTGGTTCTCAGCTCTCACTGCAAATCAAAATCTTTCTTGGCTTGGGTTTATCCCCAAAGATTTTGATTCAGTAGGTCTGAGTGGGACTCTAGCATCTGTAGGTTTATCAAGATCAACATGTCATTCTAGTGACTTGTTGCTAACCATGGTGAGTTTGTTACTTCTGTTTAGGCCTTCTGTTCTCTCTACTAGATTTAGTCATAAATGTTCTACTTTTTTCAATGATAGAAATATATCTTCATCATGTAAAGCAGAAAACCATTTTAGAATAGCTTAAAAAATATTTGAATCCATATGGATACAATTTCTTATTACTACTACCATTCAGTCTTTATTATATAATCTTACAATTTTTATTTAAAATATGTCCTGGCCTTCTTGATATATAAGCAAACCTTCCCAATGTCTGTGATCACCATTTACCTTTTTAAAAAGTCATAAGGGGCACCCGGGTGGCTTAGTCGGTTAAGCGTCCGACTTTCGCTTAGGTCACGATCTTGCGGTTTGTGGGTTCGAGCCCCGCGTCGGGCTCTGTGCTGACTGCCAGCTCAGAGCCTGGAGCCTGTTTCAGAGTCTGTGACTCCCTCTCTCTCTGACCCTTCCCTGCTCACGCTGTCTCTCTCTCTCTCTCTCTCTCCTAGAAATAAATAAAACATTAAAAAAAATTTTTTTTAAGAAGTCAGAAAATGTATGGCTCTCCTGCTGGTCTGGAATCTGTCTCTCTGGGGCATTGGTTCTTAAACTTCAGTGGGCACGTGGAAGACTAAGAATCTCATTAACAGTGTACACCCCATCCAGATCTAATGAATTAACCTTTGGCTTGAGTTCCAGGAGACTGAATTTTAAGTTATCTCCCTCTGTTATGGTGATGCACACTAAATTTTGAGAACTGTTGGCTCTATGGAATCAGAGGCTGGGGGATGGGTAGCTTTGGTAAGGTAGAGAATACTAAGGGAGGCCTCGCAGCATCCAGTGGCAAAACTCTGGAAGGAATTTTGTGTTCTCTTCTTTCCTTCCTCTGCCTCATTTTAGTACAAGTAGTGGTAAGTGATTTAGTTGTTATTCAGTGACTCTAAGGAGAGTCACCAGGCATTGGTTGGTAATGATCCACAACCTCTGGAGTTCCCCAAGTGAAATTGGAAATTGACCCTCGTATATGGAGGCCAAGAAGAGACTGAGGAAAGGGGCAGACTACTCCAGATTGGTAGGTAACAGTTTTAATAAGCAACGAAACTTACATATGAGGCTTGTCTCGGGTGACAGCAAGAAAAGTAAATCTTTACACCCACCTACCAGAATTTTGAGTATATATAGAGACCGTCAATGGATTCAGTCACATATACCATCCAGATAGGCTCAGCACACTGCTCTCTCAAGGCCATGTCCTTGAAATGGCTCCCACTATGGGAATGGTGGGAAAAATTTACATTCCAAAGATGGGAGGGGGTAAGGAGGCTGAGATTTCCTGGGTCCAGCTCCTAGGTCTACTGGTGGTCATGTCCTCTTCATGACTTCCTCCAATAGTTAATAAATTTGTAGCAGTAAGTCCTATCAATTTTTGTTGCCAATCCATGTATGGAGACTGCTTTGGGGAAGATGCAGCAAACACTGTTTTTGTATTGAGGAAATACTCCTCTTCCTTCTCTTTTTCTTTTCTTTTTCTTTCTTTCTTTTTTTTTTTTTTAACACGGGGGGTGAATAGCACTAATTGGAAAGGTAATGGGGTAGAGAGGAGGAGTGACACAGAAGAAAGTCCCATTTTCTCCTTGGAGTGGTTGTAACATGTTCCAGATGTACTCCACTTTCCTTTCCTTTTCCAACTTGACTTTTTCCCATCTAGTATCTTTTTTCCTTGGTTTGTTGGATTGTGGTCTGCTCTTGATGAAACACCATCAAGAACAGATCTGGGCACTACCACCACCACCACCAACAAAAAACCCTGTATCTGAAATCACTCAACTAGTCTTTAAATTGCACTTATAATTCACTTGAGTTATTTTTACTGTTATGTATAATTGTATTTGACCCATATTTTGTTTCATGACTATGGTTCTATTTCTGTTTGCTTTCATTTACTAGCATTTTATACATCCTAGGGCTTCATTTGCCTTTGATTTCAGATAAATTGCGTACTTTCGGCAAAACAAGCAGTAAATGATTTTCTACCAAAATATGTTGGATTGGTATGAGTATGTGATAAGGATGGATCATTGGATTTTCGTATTTGATATTTTATGTCTTAAAGAAACTTGTGACTTGTTAATCAATTTTTATGTTACATCAGTATTGAATAAGTATTAGCCTCAGCAGAACTTGAAGCCAATAGTCTTAAGATGACTTTCAAAAAAGTTAGCTTTATAATAAAAGCAGGCAAATTGATTAATCTCTTTCAGAATCTTTGCAGCTCTCTGTCCACTTCCCATCTACTTCCTGCTCCCATAGGTAAGTTGTATTCTTTATTGTGATTTGAAAAGGACTAACCACAACAGCCAGATCAGTGGTATTTAAATAAGAGCTATAATCTTAGCTGTGCCGTCTTTACCTTTGTTTAAACAGTATTACTTCTCACACAAGTTATGGCAATTGCCCTTTTCTTCTGGAAGGAAACTTCCCCTCTAATCCATTCTCTAGCCTGAGCCTAAGGTCCTCTTTCTCAAGTACAAATTTAATTTCTCACTTTTGCTTAGATTTTCTGTCAGTCCCTTGTACAGTGGTTACCAGAACCTGTTCTTCTGTCCATTCAGAACTACTCCTTTATTCATCAAAATTAAGTGGGGTTCTTATATTTAATATTAGGAGAAATAATTATGTGCCAGTTATTCCTGGGGAGTGAAAGCTAAGAGAGAAGCTCAAGAGCTGTCAATGGTCATGTTTCCACCATGTGCAGGAATCCAGTCAATAGTGAGAAAGGATGAAGCCCCGTCCATAGAAAGAGGAAGAGATGAGAGATAGGGAGCAATCTGCTGGTGGTATTCAAAGCCCTGATTCAAATTGTCCCCAATCCTTGTCCTTCCAGAAGCTGATTGTCCTTAATTTTGTCCTTCCAGAAGCTGGTTGTTCCAACCCTCCTTGCATCACATGAAACAGCCCAGGACATTCCTGTATGGTCCCTGCTTTTACCTAAACCAGTTAGAAATAGGGTTTCATCACTTGCAAACAAAGGCTCTAGATGAGAATAGCCTGTAAGGCCTTTCATGGTATGGCCCCAAGCTTCTCAATTCCATCTTCACAAAACCCTCAGGAAGATACTTAGCCGCAGGTACAGAACACTGACCAATAGATTTAAATAATAAAGACATTCCTTTCTCTTTCATACCAAGAAATGTAGACAAAGACAAAGATGATTCCAGGGATGGTTTATCAGTTTGACCAAATGATAATGCTTTAGTCAGCTCTGCAGTTCTTGGGGTCTTTTCCTTGATCAAAGACAAAGCAACTCCAGACAGTCTTTAAGACCTCTGTGAGTATCCCAGATTAAGGAGAAAGGCGGCAATAGCCTTCTCCTTGGGAGGGTCTGTTTTGAGCCTGGAAGGGAAGCTTCAGCTGACTTCTCATTGGATCTCATTGGCCAGAACTGGGTCACATGCCCAACCCCAGACTCAGAATTGTGAAGTGAAAATTACCTTGAAGTTACCATTCCCTAACCGTCCTTACTTTGATGGATCTGTGCCAATTATATGAGGTTCAGTTAGTTAGCAGAGAAAGGAGAGTGGAACTGTAGCATAGCCAAGGAACCATGTCTATCACACATAGATTTCCATTACCCTCCCTGTCCTTCTACAGCCACCGTTACTACCACTACCCCAATTTAAGAGCCAGGCTTACCAAACTGCCTTCAGCCAGACATACTGTGCTTTCTGTGGTTTCTTTGGCATCTGTGGGCCTTTGCACATAACGTTTGCTCTGCTCAGAACTCATTCTCCATCCTTCATTTAGTAGTGTCTTGGTTTCTTGGCTCCTTCTCCCTTCAGGGCTCAGCTTAGATATCACTTCCTATGGAAAGTCTTCGTTGACCCCAGTTCCACAGCACCCTCCTAACAGGCCTGTCATAGGACCTGTCAGACCATAGGGTAATTTTCTACTTGTATATCTTCTACTAGACCATAAACTCGTGGATGGCTTATTGACTGGGTCTTATATCTCTATGGACTCACATAGAGCCTGCACATAGTAGATGATCACTAAATACTTGTAGAAGTAAAAGAACTGAAGCTTTTTTTTTTTTTTTGAGTGCACTCAAAATCAACTTGTGTTAAAATTGCTTGAAAAGGCTCATAAGAACATAGGTGTTAATTTGTTTCTGATTTTTGTTAAAGGGAATAGACAAAAGAGTGGTTTGTTAAAAAAATTCCTGATGGACCTTTGCATTTAAAAGTCATGCCTGTGATGGCTTTGAAAGAGTGTGGCAAAGGATGACTTCCCACTTAGTCAGGGCAATATTCATTCTGTTTATCTCACATGGATTCCAAGATTCTAAGAGCTCTTGAATGGTCCTTATGTGGTGTTTCTTTTTTTAATTTATTTTTATTTTTTAAATGTTTTTATTTATTTTTGAGACAGAGGGAGAACATGAGCAGGGTAGGGGCAGAGAGAGAGGGAGACACAAAATCTGAAGCAGGTGCCAGGCTCTGAGCTGTTAGCACAGAGCCCAATGTGGGGCTTAAACCCACAAACTGTGAGATGTGACCTGAGTGGAAGTCGGACGCTTAACTGACTGAGCCACCCAGGCACCCCTTACTTGGTTTTTCAAATGGGCAGATTTCTGCATATGGATTCATAACATAGAAACTAAATGTAGCTAAGTAATGAACTTACTTCCTTACTTGAATTTTATAAGATGCTATTTTACTCTGACACTTCTTGCTCCCATTTTATTATGAAAAAGCAATGTGACATGACAAAGCATTTTCTATCCTTTTTGTCCATAGATAAACTTTAAATGAGGAAGGAAAGAATTAAATTAAGAGAAAAATAATCACCACGTTTGATTAATATAATAGAGCAGCACTTTGAAATCTTAGCATTTTGAAGTTAAACATTGAGTTTGTAATTTGTAAGAGGGAATAAAACATTCATTTACAAATTTTTAAAGAGAATTTGCCAGGTACAGTGAGTTGAGGCCTCTTTGGATTTTAGACATAGTATTGCCACTTTTGGGTGTCACATGCTGACACCCAAAAGCTGCCAGTTTGGAGAAGGGCCCAAAGTAAAAGGGGGCTTCCCGATAAACTCAGACTGCAGTCACATGAGCTAGTGGATCCAGTGCTGCTGGAAGAGTCTGTGGCCCATCCAAAAGCTGCATGGAGTCCCTGGCAAACCCCAACAAGACCAAAGGAGACCCTTTGTGTTTGGGAAAATGCAAAGGCTTCTTTAGCAGATGACCCTTCATTTTGAGAAATGACTCCTGGCTTGTGGCTAGACTCATGTAGTGACTAAATCATTCCCCCATCTGGCATAACACAGCCTTGGTACCTTGACGCCTGACATGAAATGGTGCTGTCTCAGACACTCAGCCATAAAGCCAGCCATTCCCAGCAGTACTCCACATCAAGTAGATTAAGAAAGAAGAGAAACTTGTGAAGCTAAGCCTCTGAGAAGCCTGAAGACACAGATAAATTATATGAACAGGCAGTTGTACTCTTATGTTACTTTCTTCCTTAAACCTCATGGGGAGTTTCCTACACCTGGTGGATCAGGGATAGAGTAACTTGAGCCTGCTGTACAGATGGTTTTGCATGATATGCTGGCACCAGACAGATGAGAGGAAGTGCTGCTGTTCTTCAGGGTGGCCCAGCACTACAATTGAGAAGGAAAATGCTTACAAGAGTTAAATTTTTGAGCAGAAATTTTATTGTCCTCTGTGCCTAGAAGGAAATATTTTAGTGTCTACTTTACCTGAGGTCAAGATCTACAGTAATTATTGAGCTAATTATTTAACCCAAAGGTAACTTCCAAAATCTGCAACATGCAAAGCTATTGGAATCTAGCGTTGACACTGAGGCTAAACACCCCATGTAGTGCCAGACATTTACCCTTTCATTGCTGAATGATGAAGAGGTCAAAGATGTCTCTGAGGGAAGGGCCAGAGTGACTTGGGCAATGATTACTGAGGCAGGTACCTTCAGATGCTTACAATATTTTAGAGCTGGTTAAGACTGAATGAATACAGACTGGGTAATTTTTAGTCCTGATCTGGGTCTATGGTCAAGGATTTGGAAGGGTCAAGATTGGAGAACTGATAGCAATGAGATTTTAGGGAAGGGTGGATGGACCATTCAGAATGGGCCCAGAGTAAGAATATGTGTGTCTATGTGAATGCTCACTCAGAGGCTATCATCTCAGAAGAGATTCTGAATAACAGGAGAAGAAAAATGATTCCTTTTGTGGGAGTCAGTCATCTTCCTCCTCAAGCCAGTCTATTGGTTCGTGGGAAAACTCAGTATTTAACTTCAGAACAAGACTGATCATATATTGTTAGCAACAGTGACTACAAGTAAACTTTTAGGGGACCTGGTCTACTATGCTGTGGTAGATAAATTATTTTGAGTTAGACAGGCCCCTTCATCATAGAAGAGCAACAACTTATCATCACTGCCACAGTCTTTCTGGATTTGGATTTTCTTTCCCTGGTAACATGCCTCTGAAGCATCATGGGATTCCATACATAGTTTTTAATTGATGAATTCATACACTGCTGACCAGGCAATAGGCTACTAACTGCCTGGCCTTACTGTATAAATATCCTGTCATCCTGATGAAGCTAGGCCTCACTGAAAGGACTTACTGGAAATTTAACCATAACACCATCTAAGTTGTAGTACCTTGTGATATTGGTATGCTGTTGGTATTGGTATAGGATATGTGATATAGGTATGTGATATTGGTATAGGATATAGAACATGAGTGGAACCAGCGACCAATACATCTGATATCGTTTTCACAGCTAGAATGCAACCTAGGACCTGGAGGTGAAGACATTTCTTTTTTTTTTTAATTATTTTTTTAAGTTTACTTATTTTGAGACACACACACACACACACACACACACACACACACGCATGCATGCAGGGGAGGGGCAGAGAGAGAATCCCAAGCAGACTTCACACTGTCAGCACAGAGCCTGACACAGAGCTCGATACCATGAACTGTGAGATCATGACCCGAGCTGAAATCAAGAGTCAGACACTTAAATGACTGAACCATCCAGGGACCCCAGGGTGGAGACATTTTCAACAATTACACCCACTCTTTCACTTTCAGAATTTTTGTTTTCTTTAACTCTTTTGGCCTAAGTAATTCAGTACTTAATGGAAGAACATTTCATCCCAAGGGTTAAAAAATGTAGGTTTTTCTTGAATTAGGAGCTGAGACTACCACCGGGGCATGTTGGATTCTTTGTGCAATCAGGGCAAAGATCCTTGGCAAGCTGTGATGTTGGCTGAAATCCAGGAGAACTTGGAACAAGCAGAAGAGGAATCTATCTCATATGTCAGCAGCAGTCTTGTGAATGCCTGCAGAATGGAAGACTGCAGCTTGCACCAGCATTTCCTTGCTAAGTATGCTATTTATTCTCATGTTTCCTTCTAAAATGAGAATTATAATAATTATTTTTTTCTTTTCTTTCCTCTTTCTTTCTTCCAGGGGTATATAATGTTTTCCAGGTAATGGTTCAATTTATCATGTAATCCATAGGCTGTAGAATGAAATGGGATTTTGACAGAATTGAAGAGGAATGGACATAACTCAGAGGTCCTGGACCTGAAGGCTGACATCTCCCTTCTGTGTGCAGTGGCTGGAAATAACTTTGGTTGTTCCCCTTTGCAGTAGTGTGGGATTTAGTTGGATCATGTGTTATGAATGGTTTTTTGGGATATAGAGAAAAAAGGATGTGTTTGTATGAGTATGTGTGTGTGTGTGTGTGTGTGTGTGTGTGTGTGTGTGTGTGTTTTGGGCAATCAGAAGGTGAATTGTAGTACATTGCTTTGGGTAGCCATATGGTCCACTATGGGTTTCTCCTCTCTCAGAGAGATTATTCCTTTGCACATAGACATATGCTGCAGGAGATTACATCTGTGCTATCTGAGTCTGTTTACGTGGCCACCAGTACCTGTCTAGAGTGGTCCCCTGACTATGTTCTGCATCCCAATTATTAAAATTTGAAATGGTGAGACAGAGCAATGAGATGCCATGATCCAAGTCATGTTACTGGTGAATTGTAGAGAAAGATTTGTAAACTCCTTGAGGCCTTGGAGCCTCCCCACTTCTTGTCCTTTTGAGACTTTGCCCTTCACTCCTTCCTTAGATTTCATGAAACATTCTAGAATGCTTCCCATAATCTTCCCTTTTTGATTAAGTTAGCCAGAGTTGTTTTATTTTTCTTATAATCAGAAGACATTAGTTAACTAATACAGAAAGCAAGGACGATCTATGTATATAGTGATCCTACATGGAGTTGCTCAATTTTAACTAAAAATCACCTCTAAGTATTTGTGAAAAAGAAAGCTACAGGAAGAAAAGAAGACTTCTAATCTCTTCCCTCATAGGGTTACACTACACTCTCTCTCTCTCTCTTTTCTTACATCTCTGGGGAAAAACCCAGTGTTAATTACTGGAAAATTATATTTATTTGTTTAAGCTAAAATTTGGATCTACAGAGGACATGGCATGGGGAAGGATGGAAACTAGCCATCTGGAATGACCAGTGCTTTACAGGAACCCTAGTGTAGTTAGTCTAGAGAGAGAATGAAGTTGAATGGGCAGGAAGTAAAGATATAATAGCTCTCCCGTATCTGTGTTTCCCTTCGGTGGTTTTAGCACCCAAGGTCCACTGTGTGGCCCTGGAGGGAGATGATCCTCCTTTGGACATGTGGTCAGGAGGGCTTTAGTGCACCAACACTGTGTCATGATGCCTACATCATTCACCTCACTTCATGTCCTCATGCAGACATTTTATCATCCAACGTCATCACAAGAAGGGTGAGTACAGTACCATATGATATTTTGAGAGAGAGAGAGGAACCACATTCACGTAACTTTTATTGCAGTATATTATTATAATGGTTCTCTTTTATCATTAGTTACTGTTGTTAATATCTTACTCTACCTAATTTATAAAAAAAATTTTAATGTTTATTTACTTTTGAGAAAGAGACAGAGTACGAGCAGAGGAGGGGCAGAGAGGGAGGCATATAATCTGAAGCAGCCTCCAGGCTCTGAGGTGTCAGCACAGAGCCTGACACGGGGCTCAAACTCATGAACTGAGAGATCATGGCCTAAGCCCAAGTCAGATGCTTAACCAACTGAGCCACTCAGGCACCCCATTTACTCTACCTAATTTATAAATTAAACTTCATCATAGGTATGTATGTATAGGAGTAAACATAGTAGAGTTAGGGTTCAGTACTATCCTCAGTGGCATTGGGGGTCTTGGAATATATGCCCTGTGGATAAGGAAGGCTACTGTACATAGGCTTAGAGTAATGGCAACACAAACGTAAATACAGCAGCTAGATCAAGTCCCGCAATGTTAACTTCCTCTTATTTGTACTGTTTTCCTCATCTCCCTGCTGCTGGGACAAAGACAGATGTGGTAGTCATTACAGGCCATAAAAAAACTTGCCAAATAAACACAATTATATATTGGCAGGTGGCTTTAGAAATATTGTTCAATAATGTCACCTCTTCCTGTTTATTTTCATATAGTGCCCCTTTTGGCTTTCTCCTCATTGAAATCAGATACGCTCTGTTATATATTAATGTAGCATTTCTCAAAGTTTAGCAACCCTGACAATTACCTAAGGGGTGTTAGTTAAAATGCAGATTCTGAGCCTGCCTCTCAGAAGTTTGAAGTTATTAGGTTTAAGGTAGGATCCAGGAATGTCTACTTCTAGTAAGAACCAGGATTTAAAATTTTTTAATTTTTTTTGTTTGAGAGAGACTGAGCGAGCAAGAGCAAGAGAGTGAGAGAGAGAGAGAGAGCACAAGTTGGGGAGGTGCAGAAAGAGAGGGACACACAGAATCCGAAGCAGTTCCAGGCTCTGAGCTATCAGCAAGCACAGAGCCTGATGCAGGACCCAAACTCACAAACCATGAGATTATAGCCTGAGCCAATATTGGATGCTTAACTGACTGACCTACCCAGGTGCCCCAAGAACCAGGATTTTTAAATGTATTTGGTCATTGCTTAACCATAAAAATTATTTGTCTAACTAAGACACTTCTGAGTGAAGTGCGTTGCTACTAATAATTAGTCTGTAAGGACAGGTGCAAACCAGCACTATCCCAGGCAATCCATGACATTGCCAGTAATTCATCACATTTGAGAATCACTGCTAAGTGAAAATAAATTTCTTGCATAGTAACCCAAACATCACAATAAAACTGATTGTAGTATAAATGTCTTGTTATATATGAGAAATTTTAGACCTCAAGAAAAAAATAGATGGAAGTCCATATATTTTTCAGATGTCTGCCTGCTGTACCCCAGAAAATTCATATAACCTTTGGTAGACTTGTCTGCCCAATGATTTTGAGATAGTTCAAGTACTTTTAAATCACAAAAATTCTTTTTGTTTTCTTCTTCCCTTACCCTTTCCATCTGTCCATCCTTTCCTTCTTTGTCTTCCTTCCCTCACCCATTTATTTACTAGATATTCGTTGAGCAATCCAGAAGACTGAGAAAGTCAGAGGCTAGAAGAACACAGCCATGGGCCTTC